>NC_056730.1:638940468-639037968 GCF_019279795.1 Protopterus annectens
TATGTCTGTGCATGTGTGTGTACATGAAAATAATGCTTTGTGTGAAAGGCAGTTATCATTGCTAAAGGAGTACTGGAAGACATTGGACCACACAGAGAGAGGGACAGGGAGAGAGAGTGGTAAATGAGGGAAATGCGACTGCTGGGTCAAAGATACATTTCTGTAAGTGAAAAGTTTGGAGTTCTATTTGGTAGTGGAGTTTGGAAACCCATACCCACAACAACAGTGCACATTGCCTTTATGCTTTTGGAATCTAGTTGTATGTTGTGGATTAATCATTTAAAACAGGCGTGTGTGAATTTTTTTGAGATTACTTCACCCTTTGTGAAGAGAGTGGTGCAAAGTCATTCTTCACATTTGGTGACAATGGTGCCACTTTGTCCTTCACATTTTCTGTCAAAACATATAGGTAGAAATGTAATATTTATATTACTGTCCATGTGTCATGTCTATAGATAGAAAGGTTGGCTCAGCACTTACTTTTCCCCTTTCTTAACTCTAGTGCTCTAAATTCATATTGAGCTAAGAATTAAAATAGCTAACATGAAACAGATTGAGGTTGTACAAAAAATATTGCACTATTAAAAATAAATTAATATAACTTATTGAGTAGATATTAATTAAACATGCTGTACAGATTTAACAATTTAGAAAAAGTCAGTTACTTTAATTTATTGTAGATATAAGCCTAATACCGTTTGTAAGACCACCCAAAAAGAGTTATTTTCTATCCAGGAGCATCTGGGTAGGAAACAACCTTTGAGGTTAAGGACCTTGAGAAGTGGGGAAGCAGTTCTGAATTATGTGTCTCCCCTCTGAGGTAATTCAGAAAACTGAAAATAGTCATTTGCAAATCCATGGTGGTCTCTTTGGGCAAATATCCATTCAATTGCACTTATAACTTGACATTCTGTAAAATTAGGGACAATTTCACATTTGTTTCACACAAATGGTGGCCTGAGAATAAATATTCCAGTTTATTTTACATAAATGCACACTAGCCCTTAATACAAGAGATTAAGCAGAGTAACTGAATTGGGAGGGTTTATTTATTTATTTATTATTTATTTATTATTTAAATTTGTTGACCGGGAGTGTCCGACTGGACGTGGCTCCATTTTCAGAGGAGGCCCGGGGAGAAAAGCTCCACAGTAAAATAAACAGACAGTAGTTACATTGGATTACATAGTGATTAACAATTTAACATAGAAATTACTGACAACATATTTACAGATGAAGAACATAGTACATCAGTAGACAACTAGAATCTTTATCTGTGAAGTACATAACAGGCATTAACAAATGTAACAATGAGAAGTTCCTGGGTTGCTTTCATCTTCAGCATAGCTAGCACCCTCCAACCATTGCTTGCTTGTCAATATATTAAAAAAGAGTAAATATTCAAACAAATGGAAGTGATGATAAGAACAAGTTTTTTTTTTTATCCACAGCACAGCTAGCCCTACCTAAAAGGGTGTATTTCCTTCATTCACCCTGCAATTGTTAGCACCCCCTTATTTGGTAATTTGGTACTCTGCCCCTATATTATAAAAAAGGAAAGTAAATATTCTAGCTTATTTTGCACAAATCCAAATGAGCCTTAATGCCAGACTTTAATCTTTGTAAATGAAGAGTGCAAGTTTCTCTCATTCACAGCACAGCTACACAGCTCACCCTTGCCCCATTTTGATTGACTACCAGCATGTTAGAAAATACATAAATATTCCAGTTTATTTCACAGAAAATCACACCACCCCTTGATGCCAGAATTTAAATTTTGCAAATAAACCAGGCAAGTTACTTTCATCCACAGCAGTTAGCGTCACTTCTCTGGTTGCTTTCAAGCTTTTAAAAAAACAGAGCAATATTCCTGTCTATGTCATACAAATCCATACTAGCAGTTAATGACATACTTTCATAGCTCTCAATTGTCCAGATTTTCACAGAATGTTCAGATTTATTTTTTCTGTATATTTTTGGCCAGTTCCTCATAAAAGTTGTGTTTTTCTGGTAAGTCATTGAGGATTTTAGTCAATAAATAATGACATACCATTTGAGTTTCAGACTTCCTATCCCTCAGAAAATGCACCCTAAGGCCAAACTTATTATTCTAGAAACTTTATAAACTTTAAGAGCAATATTTTAATTTTGTTCCTGATTTTTGGCTTTTGTCCCCCAATTATTTTAGCTTTCTCCAGATTTCTTGTTCTAAGAGGTTGTGAAGTATGCAGACTTTACACTGATCAAAGAGGGCATGTTCCTTCCATCCACTTATCTGGTTGACTGTCAGCATCTGACAGAAAAGTAATCATTTTGTGTTACTGTATGATAGGTCATGCTCCTGTACTTCAAACTGGCAATCCACAACTGCAGTATCTTCACCGTCCCATCTGCACATATGCAAATGGCAGAAAACATGAGTGTATAAAGGTAAATGCTCAAGGTCTCTGTCATTTAACACTTTTTAAAAACTAGAAAGGGACGTTGAACAATGTGCTTGCCATGTTCAACACATACAGTAACTATGATGAGTCATCTGTGCTAAACATAGCAACAAAACTTTTAAAAAACATTTCTTTTCTTTGCTGGCCAAGGGCCTCTGTAAGGCTGTAAGTCCGATGCATATGCCCAAATACCCCGTATAGTAATCTGCTATTGGCTAGAGGCACCTTTCTGCCCATAATATATTTATTTATTGTTTAGTAAAGAACTATTCCTCATTTCTTTATTTAAATGAAAAAAAAACAAATGAACAAATAAAGGACTGAAAGGTATTTTTGGCTGAATGGTATACTACGAACTAGCAAAAGGACAGAAACAAACCAATGAAACCCAAAACGAGGTCCTTGTCAGCGAAGTAACTCAACAGCCAAATTCCTTAACGCAGTTTATTCATAAAAAGAAAGAAGCAAAGCGTTTTCGCCACAGAAGTCTGTGGCTTCTTCAGAGGAAGTATAAAATGGAACACACACACTCCAAATATATCGGAACATTCAGGAAGTGACATCTTCCTGTTTCCTAAAATACATCAATTGTATATTTTTATACAAGGGTGTAAACATATACTCCAATACACATCCTTTCTGACCATAAAAAGTATTAGTATTTTATAAAATGTATATATAAAAAAGCATATATAAAAACGTTTATAGGATACATTTAAAAGAATAGAAGGGACCAGCTAACCTAAATGTATGGCATGCAAATTGTAAGTAACTGCTTTACCTAACTTTTCAAAATAAATTCAGTGTGAAAAGTTGTTTGCATAGAACTGCAAGTCTTTAAATTTATTTCACATCAAGAATGGAAAGTATAGCATTGCCAATTTATTTCTAGCACTAAATAAATTTCATATATAAAGACTCAAACATACACCTTACCAAAAAGCAGCATAGCCATTTCCTACACTGCTTTTTATTGTTGTTCAAGATTACAAACGTAATGTAAACATAGTAATTTACCTAAAGTTATTTTATAAAAGTTTAACCACTAATTTATCTAAGATAACTTCTGAGTTTTAACACAGGGGGGTTTCATTGAATGGTATACTACAGAGAATCTGATGTGCATATGAACAATCAATTTGTGGTGCTTTCTGACACCTGGCCTCACATGGAAAGTAATTGAAAGCACAAGTATATTCAAGGATAAATAGATGTGTATAGTTTCTGTGGACGAAACCAGCAGCAGCCTCTTTTTTACATTCTGGCAGGAAATCAGATGGGGCCACACTGGATGGATTTACAGGGTAAATGGAGTAGCTGCCAACTGTCCCTGGTTTCAGAGAATATCTCTGATTTTGTCTAAAGCTTTTGGTTTATTCATTGAAAATGTATGGCTTTCTGATAAACTGCATAGGGTTGCAGTCACTAAATAACATTACATATTTGAAATTTCTGACCTCATATCTGTCAGAAAATGCATGTTGTGCAAACCTGTCATTCCATCAACTTTGTAAGTATATAGTATAGATATCCTAGTCATACTTTATCAAAAACATCACTTAATATAATGCTCCTTTTTGTTTGTACATATCCAACTATATGTCTCAACTGGAAAGGTACCAAATGATTTCTAAGAAAATTAAAGGCCTCTTCAACTATTCTGACATATTAGTATGACTCTTCTTACATTGTGTAACTTACTGTTGACTTACATCTTGTTTTAGAAGCCATGAAAGGCCCAATACTGTTTCACATCCTATTTCACAAAACTGGTGTCTCTACAAACACCTGCACTAGGGACTTAAATCTGTAACAGCACATAAAAAAGAGTTGTTGGAAGGATAGGTTTGTAACTCACTGTATCCCAGCCTATGGAGTAAGTTACAACTACAAGTAAAACAAATTACTAATTTTCTACCTTCAAGGCTAGTCCTGAAGACTGGATGGCTACGAAAAAATATACCAGCTTTATCATGCATGATCCTGCTTAGTTGTGAGGCTGTCACTATTAAGTGCTCTAAAATGATGGCAAGATCTTTTATGTGTGTCCACTTAATGGTATATATGGCTAGGGATTGTATGGTTCCTGTGATCACTTGACTAGTATTTTTCTAATATTGCAATATTCATAATAGTAAACAGAGAAGTAAGTGTTTTGTGTTAAGCTATTTCACTTTTTTGCTGCATTCATTCTGATGAACATATTCATGCAGTTCTTTTTTATACATATTTGATTTATACATTTCTGCATCATTTTTAATTATTTATAATGAAGTGCCTATTTATGAACTTTATCAGTAAAAGGGTCTATATCATATGAGTGAATCACACAAATTGCGAACACTCATAATATCGAACGTACCAAACCTCGAACTTCCACCCCCCGCTAGATATATATTCCAACTCCAAGATTGCACTACAGTGAGGAAAGGGCAAATATCCTATTCTTCACTGGACCTCGATCTCAGAAAAAGGACTTTGAGGTCTGGTGCATTCGATATTATAAGAGTTTGCAATTTGTGCGATTCGCTCATATGATATAGACTCTCAGTAAAATATTAAGTGTGTTTTAATTTATTTCACTAAAAATTCATTAACAAAAGAAATGGTTGTTTTGGACACCTGAAAAACTGAGGGGAGAAGGATGGAGTAATGGTACGAGTTGCTGAAGATGTGAAGAGGATGGTACGGAAAATCTGCAAAATGGGGTGGATATTGCTAAAGTGAGGTAAATATGGGCTGAAATGATACATTTGTAGAATGTAGCATATAAACTGAGTGTCCCCGGTTATTAGCCTGTTTGTGTAGAAGAACGAAAGCAAAGACAGAAGTTGCAGGATAGAGCTGATTTATAATTGGTAGGTACAGGTGCAAGTTGTTGAGATCCAGGGGATTTTAAACTTAGGTGATTTGGTAGGTAAGGAGATAAGAAAATGGGTAAAGAAGATAAACTGAACGCTGAAAGGTGAGAAATGGGTGAAGCATACAGAAGAAAGATGGGGCATTCAGAGACAGGGCAAGAAGAGAAAGCAGAGAGTGAAGGCAAAGGAAGGTTGGTGGCTTATTTTAAAGTAAACAGCAGTTACATTCTTGAAGTAATAGAGTGATCTAAGTGGTGGCAACATTACTGTAAAGACAGGGAAGTAGTGTTGGTACCAGAAAGCTATCATAAGTACTTCCTGAAAAACACTGTGAACGTGTGTGTGTGTGTGTGTGTGTGTGTGTGTGCACAAAAACAACTTTTTTTGAGGGGGCAGGTTGTGGACAGTTTTTTTTTTTTTGGTTTTTTTTTTTTGTGCAGGGCTGGACAGATTATGGAATTTGGCTAATTTTATGTAGACATTGTAGATATGTGTGTGTATTTGTTGATGTGCAGTAGTATGGAGTTATTTTTTAGTTTAGTAAACACTGCCAGCAAGTTTGCATGTAATGATTAAGGTTGTTTAAATGGTTGTTGATGTGGATGTTATTAGAAAGCTAATCATATAATTGAGTATTAATGTGTGTGTGTGTGTGTGTATGTATATATATATATATATATATATATATATATATATATATATATATATATATAAATTATATATATATATATATATATATATATATATATATATATATATATATATATATATATATATATATATACATACACATGTTCACGTATATGTATAATGGACACTAGTTGTTTTTTGTGACTATAACTGTCATTGCACTGATTTGTATGGTACTTCTGTTTAATTATTTCAATGTGCTAATAATAACGACAGACTATGTAAGCTTCCTCCTCAAAGAGACATACTTTGATGATCACTAAGAAGTTACTAAATAGAAGCAAAGACTTGCATTACACAGATGATTTGGTTTTTGAAGAGCCTTCTACTTTTTATGTAACATGTTAGTTAAGCATTTAAATTATAGAAAGGGTGATTTGAGTATTTCAACCCTTTGTACATTTCAAGTAATACAAAAATCAATATAAGTTATGCAAATCTGAGTATGATATTAGGCATTGCTATATGTATGTACTTTCAATAATATAATAACTAATAACTTTAGGCAAGCTGATTATATGAATATGGACTGGTGTTAACTATTTATACTGTTAGATTTGCCTAGATCACTTGAAATGCCTTATATTAGACTTGACAGGTTTACCTCTGGTTGAGACGCAAGAATATAAGCTACACTTTTGCAAAAATTCAGTTCTGAAAATTGTAATTAAAACACACACTTGCACACACTTGCACACACCAATATTTTTTAGCAGGGAAAGTGAAATACTGTATTCAAAATCTGAATTACAGACGCTCCATTGAATATGCTACAAAAAGTGTAGGTAAACTGAACGTCATTTGCTAGTTTATGTCTGGCGACACTTAATATTGTTAAATTATGTTCTCATGATTGCCGATATATTTTAACTGCATAATACCTCCTTGGAGGTATGTTATTTAAATTGAAATAAACAGCACTGATGATTTTTTATCTCTTAGACTAAAAAAATTAAGACTAAACAGTCACAGGAGTATTTTGAGTGGCTGCACTTTTATTATAAATATATGATTGTAGCCTTGAGATTAAACTCTGTGAGTGTGATTTACACAGTATTAAGGCCCTGGGTATGATTCGTTTAATGTAAAAACAGGAAATGTTATGCATTTTTGAATATGGAAGCGGACACGCCTATAAGCGTTCATGCAACAGAATAAGTAAGAACCTTTAGGCAAGCTGATTGCAGAGGTGAACAATCTGTGTAGAAGCATTTTGATATATGTTGGTTTAGAAACCTCATGCAGAATTCCAAATGTAAATCACACTCTGTTATTTTCATGCTATCTCTTCAAGCCTATAATGCATTTTTGTACACTACCAGTTCACACCCATATCCCGCGGCAGTGGTGCTGCGGTAGCGTTGTCGCCTCACAGCAAGACGGTGTCCCGTTCGATTCCCAGTTATAGCGTCTTCTGTGTGGAAGCTGCGTAAATGGGCGTGCCTTCGTTGAAGGTTGTGCGTCAGGGCTGGTAACTCGGCACGTAAAAATCCACTGCCAAGCATTAACGGACTGGAGTTCCGCTGTGGCGACCCCTAACCAGAATAAGCCGAAAGACACAACAACAACCAGTTCACACCCATAACTTACAGATAATATTTTGAATTGGTTTTTAGAGATAGGTGTATTCTTTAAGAAATTAAACTATGCCTGTCCTTGAGAGAGGGATATTAAAAACGTATTCTAATAATATTTAGTTACATTTTATTTAATTTGCGAATATTTAATTATAGCTGCTATTAGTTTGAGAATAAATACAGGGAATTAATAGTTCAGTTTTATTCTGGTATTTGGTGTATTATGTTCCTGGAGGAAATGAAAATAATAAAATGTGGTTCTCTATAAAGTTTAAGATTCCTTAGAATTCAAATAAAGAGTCTTTTTTCTTGAATCAGTGCTGAAATTATTTATTTTTATTTATTTATTTATTTATCATTTGTTGACCGGGAAAGTCCGACTAGGTTCCACAGAGCCTGTTTTCAGCGGAGGCCCGGGGAGAAATGCTCCAGATGCATGTCTTTGGAATGTGGGAGGAAACCGGAGTACCCGGAGGAACCCCACGCGAACACAGGGAGAACATGCAAACTCCACACAAAAGGCACCCGAGCCGAGAATCGAACCGGAGAACCTCTTGCTGTGAGGTGACAATGTTAACCACTGCACCACTGTGTTCTAGGCCTTGGTAATCTGAAGATAATTTTCTTTTCTTCACGTTCTAGGTTTGTTCTTCTATTTTTGCGTGATACTTGGCAGACTATGGGGGCCACTATATGAGCACTACCATGATGCATGGTAACTGGCTGAAACTGGTTTATCTATCTCTAAAAAAATGTGTTGTCTGGGCAATATATGCAACTTCTAGTTTTCATTTTATTTTTACTTTTACTCCAAAAAGATGAAGAAAGACGATCTGAAGTTAAGTAGTGGGAACTGATGCAATTACTCTTTTATAAAGTTAAAAAGTGGATCAGTTTGTTGGAATATTGACGCCGCACTGGTTGGTTATGTCAGTGGATAGATCTCACAATTATGTTTTTTTTTTTTTTTAATTTTTTGAAGGAAAGAATCGCCATGAAATGTACTCACACAACAAGCAAAGGATATGCTATCTGAAAATGATGACTATGAAGTGTTCATTTAAGGTGATTATGCATGTATTGCCAACAATTATATCTCAAATGATGTCAGTTTGGATGAGATGACTTCTGGGGCTGTTTGGAACTTGGAAGATACCTGTTTAGCTATCATTTTATTGGAAGGTCTTGATAAGAAGCATGAGTCACTATAATATAGTAGTAAGGCACTTTATGAGCTTGAAATGACTTGATAGATACATTCCTGAAGGTGTGATTTAATTTATATTGATTTGACTAATGGAGGGGAGTAGATAGTAGATTGTCAGAATTAAGTCATATTATCACAACAGCTCAGGTACTGTATTGTCTGTAAACTGATAAAGGATTTATAGGATGTTCAAAGAAAGCACCATCCATGTTGCAAAGGATCAAAATTATGTATTGATTAAATCCTGTTAACTGAGTCTCTCTCTTCTCTCGATAATTTGATTGAATCCTGAGAGAAGAAATTTTAGCAAAAGAGGTAGGGAAAAAAGCATTGCTAAAAAGTAGTTAGAGATGGCTTACTGCAACTTTTTGAATTATAAGGTGCTAAATATGTATGTTTTAACAGCACAATATGTAGATACTGGGATTAGATATGGTGGGGGCTGGAGTCAGCGAGATCTGCAAATGCAGAATTACATTAGCATTGTCAATGAGGCTGTAGGTATACAGCTCTTATAAGTGTTGAATTGGCATTAATTTTAAATATAGAATAATAACGGATAGTTATATAAGTTCATAGGTTCATAGGTTGGTACTAGGCTATCGGCCATAGGGCCTATACAAGCCTACCCATAACAATTCCCTGGATATTTCTTCCCACAATATTTATTTCCCTGGACACCTGTCTAGCAGGGCAACTGACATGATCACCAGGGTGAATTTCTTATCTCCCATCCAAGCGTCAAAGTTCCTTTTGAAGATGGCCAAGGAGGTGCTCTGCTTGACATGTATGGTCAGTCTATTCCAGAGTATGGGGAGTCTCTGGGTCAGGAACCTATCCCTCCAGCATGTTTTGTTCATTGTGATGACAAGGTTTAGATCCCTGGAGCATGTGGCTCTGAGGGAGTGGGATTTCTTTAAGTGGAGCATGTCCAACAGTTCAGGGTTTGACATGGCCTTGTATGTTAAGCAGAGATCGCCTCTGAGTAGACGATATGCCACAGAGTATAGCTGGAATTTTTTTAGACGGTCAGCATAGGGCATCTGCTTTAGGCCTGTGAGTCTTTTAGTGAGGTATTTCTGTGGCCTTTCCAGCTGTTGCAGATGTCTTGTGAGGTACATACCAAATGGGGCGTTGTACTCTATAATGGGTCTAATGAGGGACGAGTACAGTGGGACAATGACCTTTTTTCTGGATGAAAAGCCCTTAGTGATGAGCTGTGCCACATAGAAGGATTTCCTGACTGTTGTGGCAATGTGGTTATCGAAGGTGAGACCACTGTCCACCTGTGTCCCTAAGTCTCTCATCACACTTATGGTGTTTAGTGTATTGCCACCTATGTGGTAATTCATGGGTACATTTTTTTTCCCAAATGGGATAACTATACATTTCTTGGCATTAAGCTTGAGCCCATGGCTCTGGCACCAAGCATCTGTTTCTGTAAGGCCCTTTTGTAGAATATCCACATCATTTGGGGATTCAATAATGGCTCCCAGTTTGCAGTCATCTGTGAACTTTGTTAGCCAAAGTCCCTTAGTGTTGGCCTGTACTTCAGAGAAGTAGATGCCAAGCAAGAGCCGTCCCAGGACTGAACCCTGAGGTACTCCACTTGTCACTTGTCTGGAGCTGGATTTGAAGTTGGCTACTTTTACAGTCTGAGTTCTGTCAGTAAGCCAGTTGGCAACCCATCGAGTGATGTAGGGATTTATGCCTAGCTTAGTAAGTTTATCTATGATTCCAGAGTGGGGGGTGGTGTTGAAGGCCTTGGCGAGGTCCAGATAGGCTGTGTGGACCACCTTACCTTCGTCCACAGCTCTGGAGACTGGTTCAAAGAAGTCAATCAGATTCAGGAGACAAGATCGTCCCTCCATGAACCCAAACTGGGTGGGGTCCAGTGTTTGAAGGTTGCCAATGTCTTTGTTCATAAGTTCCATGGTAATGCGTTCCATGCCCTTGCAGATCAGGCTTGTCAGACTGATGGGATGGTAGTTCCCGGGATCCAAAGTGGATCCCCCTTGTGGAGTGGGATAACTGTAGCTGTGCACCACTCAGTGGGCACGAAGCCTGAAGTGAGGCTATGATTAAACATGACACTTAGGTGAGGTGCCAGTTCATTTTGTAGTTCATGTATTACACATCCCGGGATGTCATCTAGTCCCATGGATGCTGTATTCTTAGCTTTGGAGAGTGCAGTTTCTACCTGTGTGGCTGTGATTACCGGAATTTGGCAATATTTTGGTATTGAGATGGGACCTTTAGGGGTGACAGAGGGGTGAAGTTAGCACTAAATCGATCTGCCAGGATATTGGCAATATCCTTAGGATCAATATATTTAATGTCATTCTGTTGTAGCTCAGAGCATATCTGAGCATTGCCATTTAGAATCTTGACATAACTATAGAATGCCTTGTGGTTATCTTTGGAATTTTTGGCAATTTTATTTTCGTAACTAGCTTTGGAGTATTTTATGAGGGATCTCAGCTTCTTACTGAGGCTGATAAGGGTTTTTTTTGCATCCTGGGACTTTCCTCTTTTCTGCAACAGTTTCTTTCTTCTGTTATATAGTTTGTTTATGGCAGGGGACCACCAGATTGGCTTCCTTTTTTTGGAGGAGAGCATCTTGGTTCTATTTGGGATGTCACGATTCATGCACGAGTGGATGTGCTCATACAGTGCCTTAGTGTAGGATTCAGCAGTCGAACTTTCAACTCCCGTCTGCATGAGTGTCATGAAGTTTGTCACTTCTGACTTGAGTAGCATGAAGTTGGCTTTGGAGAAGTTTTTTACAGAGGTTTCCTTACTGGGGGTTGGGATGTGGATGTCAAGGGTGATTTGCTTATGGTCAGACCTGACCAATGAGGGGGTGACCACTAGCTGAGCATCCAAGTGCTCTGGATTATGTGGAATGCTCTGCATTTAAGATGAGCAAAGCCACCGTTCCACTGTTCCGCATTGAACAGCTGTGGCTCTGCTACAAGGATTTTGATTGGTTTGTGTACTGCAATTACTGCCAGTCGGCATTGCAGAATACAAACCAGTGCAAACCTCTGCGGCACTTCTGCATTACACAGCATTGGCTGTGTGCCACAGTTTTTGATTGGCTCATAGACCGCATTTACAGCCAATCGTGAATGCATTCTACGAGCCAATCAAGTAAAGAGTCTCTGGAGGACAAGAGCCTATGAGAGCTCCCCAGTAATAGCCAATCACATTCCGGGAAGCTTTTTCGCACCAAAATAATGGCTTGAAAAAGGCTTCCAGGAATCAGGGATTTTACTTTTTAGGTCTAATCTCCAGGAAAGAAGACCAGGAAGGAGCATAATACGGGTTGAAGACATTGGGAGAAGGAAGGTGCGTGTTGCGGACATTGGGAGAAGGAAGGTGCGGATTGAAGACATTGGGACTCGGAAGTTGCCAGAGCAGAAGGGCTGAGGTTTTATTTTGCTGCTGCTTGCTGCTGGACTACCGGGATCATCATAGTTTGTGCCATGGTCATTGTAGTGAATTATTTGTGCTGCTGGAGATTTTGGCTAACTGCTTATTGAGCGGGTGCTGTGTACCTAGGCAAAGGTAAGTGTTTTAGCTGCAATGGCAAGTGTTTTCTTTGAGAACTGGTATGCTAGCACAGATCTTGTTATTCCAGCAACTTTCCAAGTTTATAAGAGCAATGTTTAGTGTCTGTAAGTTTGTGCTGCTTGTTTCTAATATGCCTCTGAAGTCTGTCAGAAACGGAGCTAAATGTATGCCAACACAGATTAACAACAACTTAAAAAGTTGCTAGAATAACAGGAATATTTAAAGTTTGTTTTTTTACTGCTTGTCCCCCTAGGATTTTTAAGTCTGAAAGTAATTGAGCAATTGTGTGAAAACACAGATCCTGTTATTCTAGCAATATTTGTAAGCTTATAAGAGCAATATTTAAAGTGTCTCTATGTTGGTGTTGCTTGTCACCCTAATACATCTCAGAGTAATTGCCATTTATTCTAGCAATATTTCTAAGTTTGTAAGAGCAATAATTAAAGTGTCTCTGTTGTTCTGCATGTCCCCCTAGTATGTCTTTTTTTCCAGAAACTGTATGCCAAGCCAGGACCTGTTATTCTAGCAACTTTCTAAATTTATAAGAGCAATATTTAAAGTGTCTGTGCTGCTTGTCCCCCTAGTACGTCTCGGAGAGTAATTGCCATTTTTTTTTTAGAGAAACTGAATGCCAAGACAGATCCTGTTATTCTAGCAATATTTCTAAGGTTATAAGAGCAATATTTAAAGTGTCTGTTTGTGCTGCTTGTCCACCTAGTATATCTCTGAACGTAATTGCCTTTTTTTTGGGGAAAAACTGAATGCCAAGATAGATCCTGTTATTCCAGCAATATTTCTAAGGTTATAAGAGCAATATTTAAAGTGTCCATTTGTGCTGCTTGTCCCCTAGTACGTCTCGGAGAGTAATTGCCATTTTTTTAGAGAAACTGAATGCCAAGACATCCTGTTCTAACAATATTTCTAAAGTTATAGAAGCAATATTTAAAGTGTCTCTGTAATATGTCTGTTTAGAAAATGTAGTAAATCTGATTTTTATTTTTGTAAAGTGCTGTTTCATTTATTTATAGTGTGGTTATGGTATTTGCAGATTATCAAATAAAGATTTTGGATCTGAGAAGTGTGTTTTATTGAATTTTACAGATGTTCTACCATCATCCATTGTAATGGCACATTTCATGCAGTGCGAAAATAGGGTCTTCCACATTTTGACCATTTGTCACACATTGTTAGGGTCTGTGTTCCACATTGGCCTCTTAACAGGTTGAGACCTATGACCACTGGTGTGGAGCATCTATCTCCCATATTGGTAATGACCAGGTCTAGGATATTCAAACCCCTGGTGGGACAATGGATTAGTTGATCCAGGGCATTGGAATTTATGAATTCCAAGAACCGTTGAGAAAAGTTGTTGGTACCCGAGTAGTTTTCCCAGTTAATGGCAGGGTACTTAAAATCACCCAGTATTAGGGTGTTTGGTTGTATATTAATATTTTCCAGTATGTTTAGAAAGGTGTAGTGAGAATCTTGGGCTATGGTGGGAGATCTGTAGCAAGCTACAATTTGGATTGCAGTCTTACCTACTGTTAGTTGCACCTGGAGAATTTCAGATGCATTGTGTTTGGCAACTAGCCTGGAGGTGTGAATATTCTTGGTGAATATGGACACTCCTCCACCTTTAGTGTTTCGGTCTTGGTTTGGTGGCCGAAAAGTGTGGTAAGAGTTGTAGCCTGGTATTGCAGGGGTGCTGTCTGGAGCCTTGAACCAGGTCTCAGTCACTGCACAGATATCGATGTTCTCCATTTTGAGGTTTAGACTTCTAGCATTGAGCAGCATTACCTTCAGATTTTGCATGCTTGTATCTGTTATAGTGGTGGTTTTGTCTTTTGAACCTTGCCTGAAAAAGGCACTATAGGGGTGGCAAGAGCTTTAGCCAGTAACCTGAATCCCAGGGGTGACAGGTGCAGACCATCTCTGACAAAGCATCGTGGTTTGAGGATCATGTCATCCCAGGCAGACAGATGCTGGATCCCCTTTGAATGACACTAGAAACTTAGCCAATTGTTGAAGTTAATCATTTTGTCCTTATACTGTGGTATCATTCTGAGTGAAGGCAGGATGCTACTCAGGGCTAGGGTCATACCTACCTGGGCCACATGATCCGAGAACTCTTTCATGTCTCTTTTCATGTAGTCCAGGGAGGTACGTCTCAAGTCATTCACTCCAACATGGACAATGACAGAGTTGTATTTGTACTTGTTGTAGAGTGACTTGAGTGCATGCATTATGTGGCGGATCCTGGCACCCGACAGGCAGCTGACTGTAATTTTCTCCTTGTTCAGCCTGGTGAGAGGGACATTAGTGTGCCTGACTATAGAGTCACCTATGACTAAAGTGCTGGGTACGTTGTCTTGTCTTAGGGGCTGTTTTGGGTGGCACACTGGTGTTGTGAGCTATGTGTCACTTTGGTTGTGACTGGTGTTTGTTTGTATTTCATCTTCGGAGGTCCTTGTTGCTTGGGCAGGTTAATGTTAAAGGGCTCCGCATATGTAAGTTTGGTGTTGCTATGTGTGGGATTTGATGGTGTGGGTTTTGATGGTGTGGTTTTGAAGGGTTATGTGTTGCTTGAGGTGTAGTGCAAGTGTTAACCTTCCCCTCTTGACTGTCTAGCACAATCTTGGCTGGAGAGAGCTTTGCTTCCAGTTTGGCTATGTAAGTGCATCTCTCGCAGGTTGTAGTGTTGGGTGGTAGGAGAGGGTTGTCTGTGTACATGATGCAGTTGCTGCATTGCCCCAGTATGCCCAGATTCACCAGGTGGACAGGAGAAATCATCGGAAACTAACCCTTGGACATGCCTGTTTAGGTGCTTTTTTGTAAAGTACAAGAGCTGTTTTCCCCTTACCTTTGCAAGGTACTTTGCAGTTATAGGCTGTTCAGTGCCTACGATTAATTTCTCATTATTAACAAGGATAGTGCTTTCCAGCAGATTCTAGAGCAAGTGCTAGTCACAGGGGTTCAGATTTTAGTGCTACTACTGAGAAACCAGCTAGTTCTAAGGGAAAATTTGAAGAGCAGACTTTTTCGCACCTGGAATAGTTTAACCGTAGCCCCGCGGTGCTGCATGATGCGAAAAATGTGCAAACACGTGCATTTTTAGTGAATGTATAGATAGTGATGTGCTTAAATGCATGGTCTCCCAGTTTTCAGGGCAAAATAATATCCTAGTGGGTAAGTTTAGCAAAGTGTGGTAATGGTATAAAGTTCAGCACCACTGTGATACTTATACTGCTCAAATTTCAAGGTCAATGGTAAAATGACTGCAGTCAGAGTAATACCATTATACCATATTTAACTACTTAATAATTTATTTGGATTCAGACATGGTGATGATTGGATGATTTAATGTAATATAAATTATATTTAATAAAGGTTATACATTAAAAAAGGAGCACAAAATTAAATTAAATAATGATTCACATTGGTTAGGACGTGGTAGATAAATATAACATTTTTTCACCAAGTGACAGAAACAGCAAATATGGAATAGGTTGTAGACGTACAACTACCTTTTAATTTAAGTCAGCACATGACATGGAATTACATATATTTACATAAAATATAAATAACCTGGAAATACGTTGCAAGTTCATAACCTGATTAAAGAAGTAATAAATGAATGAAAACAGAAGTTAAGGGTAAATGGAAAACTTTGCTGAAGGAAGGATGGCTAGTCCTCTAGTTGTTATCACTGATTTTGATAAATAAAAGATAAATGAAATAATCACAAGAAAGTGAAGTAAAATACAGGAAATCAATGTCAAGTGATATGGGTAGTTAGGCATATATATTCCAAGGAACCAATAATATTAAATAAATTGCTGATGTCATCCACAAGCACTAAAAAGTGGCTCCCTACTGAAATCCTGAAACTCCCAAGAGATTGAAAAAAAGGCCAACAATACAGGAGAAGAGCTAGTATTCAACATTGCTTCTGCTCCCTTAGACTTCTTTTCTGCAGGGGTCAGGCCTCCCTCCACCTTACCCCCCAAACTTACACATACCAACTCTGAGACTGCCATACTATAGAGAAAAGGGAATATTACAAGGAGTGGCAGTCTTGGACTTAGATATGTAAGTCTGGAGTTTTAGCCATTTGATCTCCACACTTCAGGATCCAGCAATGCAAGTCCCAAGATTTTAATGCTACCCTGCAAAGCAAGTACAAAATATTTCAGAGGGTATATCTGTCCAGGATAAAGTTAGCTGGTACTCAGGACTCAAAAATTATTAAAGCTATTGGACAGGGATCTGCTTTGGATCTGCTGTGACACCTTGAATCAACCAAGCTTATAACACAATTGTGTGTCAGCAATCGCTTGTAACTGTCAGTTCAATTACAATTACATGAATGCTCATAACACATGAACTCAAGCTTGGCAAGCTATAAGCAAGTGTAAGAAAATCTAAAGCATTCAGAAAACATTTTTTGGGGGGGGGTTCCCCTGCACCTCCCAAATGGAAGTTTTTACTCCCACTGCCCCCTTACTACATTATTCTTGTTCTAAGATTACTGCACCTTAGAGAAAAAACAATCACTGATAATAAAAAAAAAATGTCTCTTTCTCTGAGGAGTTGTGAGGTTAGACCAGCCACTGTACATGCACTCAAGTATTATGATCTCACTCATATATGATGCGAACTTAACATTATAGAGTTGCTGCAAAGCATTGCTTCAGTGTTAAGTTTTTCTTTACTTGTCTTATTGTTTCACGGTCCACAGAGTTGTGTTACCGGTATGGAGTTGATATGCACAAATAACACTGCTTAGCTTCCTTGTTTATTGGTATCATATAGTAAAGTCATTTTTTTCTGAATGAGTATTAAACTACACATAATTAACTGGTCACCTTATCTGTTGCTTGTTTTCTAACAAGGGTAAATCATTCATTGGATTACCTTTGTAAGATACATTATGACTTGAGACAGGAAATAAATACTCCAGGAGAAAGGGCAGTTGGTTGGGAAAGAAATCTTTTGCACTTAATATGTTGCTGAACAGTAACTGTTAGGATTTCTGGAAATCCTGCACATGTCAAGTATGGTGTTACTTGTGAACAGTAATTAAGTGATATCGGGACACTTCATCTTTGCAGTGGCATTGGAAACGTTTATGCTTCTAATGCAGTTATGACTTTGAATCTTATTGAAAATTACCAGTCTTTCTACTTGCAGTTCACAGATAAAAACACATTCCTGCACTCAGTTTGGCTTAGCAGCTTAAGCACTAAAACTTTTGGGCATATTCATGTTGTTTTGTTCCATCTGTGAGAGAGCCAGACCACTAGCATTGGGTTGTACATAACTCATGCAGCGTGCTGTTGCTGTATGTAAATGTGTTACAGACATGTGGCACAAGGCATCCTAAATGATTGTCGTCGCAGTCATATAACAGTACTTACAGTATGTTTAAGCAATTTATGAGAGAGACTACAAACCACTTATTCAGGGCTAGAAGAATTTAAAGCAGCTGTTTTGACTACATCTAGATGTTCTCTCTCCTTTGTTCTCTCATATACTTCAAATATTATATCTGTTTTACATTTAGTTCCGAGAGACAGACGTTATTATCCACTAAAATGGTAGTTAATGACAGAATAAATGTCCTCCAATAGTTGCACAGAAGCAAAGATTTGTTTTTAATCTGAAAATCTATTTTAAAGGGACAGTACTGAAAAAAATTTAACTGTCATATGAGAATTGTAGAAAATGCACACATTATGGTTACATTGCCTTCTTAGGTGCGCAGTATAGTACAGTGTGGTACAGAACTGCTTTAGATTTGTATGTCTCAGTTTACTCTCTAGCTTATTGCCATAACCGTTTAATAATGCCTTACTATCAGTGCTACAATTGTCGACTCTTTACCATTCTTAAAGCACACTGTCACATTGTTGATATCTTTGGCAGCATCTGCCAAGCTGCCAACAAGCTGAGAATGTGGTATTGCAATCATTATCTGAATGCCTTTTTCACTTTAAAGTTAAACTGATGGTATCATCTCCATTTATAATCCTATAGAAATGAAGTCTTAGTTCTACATCATCAGTTTTGCTCCCTTTTCTTGGTATGCCAATTATTTGCAATAACATTTCAGAGGGTTTTAAGCTAGCTTAGTTACCACTATAGCACCTGTTATTTTATACTGCTCTAACCACAGAAAACAAGTATTCATCATCAGAAGGAGTGGATTGCTGTGCACACCTTTCCAAGTATATTTTAACAATATAATCTTGTAACAAAAAAATCACTTTTCCTCATATCAGTTGGGATAATATATAAAATGTACATATAATCCTAAGGTTCAGAGGTTAACTCTGCCAGTGGTTTAATGCTAGAATCAAATGTATATGTGTGCACATGAACCATATGTGAGTTTGTGTGTGTGTGTGTGTGTGTGTGTGTGTGTGTGTGTGTGTGTGTGTGTGTGTGTGTGTGTGTGTGTGTGTGTGTGTGTGTTCTCTCTCTCCCTCTCTCTCTCACTATACATATATATATATATATATATATATATATATATATATATATATATATATATATATAATTCTTGCTGGGAATAGCTCCCACATCCCTCTTGGACATGGGCAGTCATTACGAATAATAATAATCTTAGACATTGACTAGACTTTTTTCTCTTGAAATATAATGGGTGTAATAGGCTAGGCTTAAAACGACCCTCGGGTCACTAGCCTAGTAACCTCCTATGAACCTATGAATCTATCTGTCTTTTGATCTGTCTAATCTATATCTGCATTATTTGTATCTATATTTTCTTTCTTGCTGTCTCTCTCTCCCCTCTCTCTCTCTCTCTCTATATATATATATGTATAGATATATAGATATATGTATATGAGTGCAGGTCAGCAGTGTGAATGACCAGCTACATATACACCCAGAATATTGATGGTAAAATGCTGAAACAACAAATTTCTACAAGTTCTGTGCATGCTCCAAGGATTACCCTGGAGTGAGCTAAACACAATAAATTGTTTCTGCAAAGGGGCAAGCCCGCCTGCACCCCAAAACCCTCTGCTAATTATATCTGCTAACTCCAAGATCTCACCATCCCTAAGAAAAGGGAATACACCCCTACCCAGGGATTGTCAATCTCACACACCTGTCAACCATCTGTTTGCATTGGCCAAATGTTATTGACCAAACAGATGATGTTGCTGCTTATTCTAACAACTTTCTGCAACATATATTTATATATCTATATATCTTTATCTACATCTACATCTGTATCTATATCTGTATCTGTATCTATATAAAATACAATCCTAATACAGTCATATTTAAGTGGAACTGTTAATTCTATGAATAATGTAAAATACAATTCTAGTTTTTAGATTTCCTTTCAAGTAAATTTTTAATTTATTCGCTGTATAGTGGATGTTCAGAGGTACTATACTGTCATTTTCTTATAGAACTGGACCTGGTCATTGCTCTTGTCTGACATCAGAAGTAACACAGGTAGATCATCCTTCTGTTGACCTGGTCAAGGTTAGTGCTCTGTTTTTTTTTTTTGAAAAATGACCCAGGTAGATTATCTTCCTCTAGAAGTGGTGAAGGTCATAGGTTCATAGGTTCATGCTAGGCTATCTGCCCTGGGGCAATTATAAGCCTAGCCCGATTCTGTATGGCTTACGCCACCCCTTGATTTGAGTATACTGTGCCCTTTTTAAGGTTTAGTTTACTGTGCCTCTGTCTAATAGTGACACGGGAGTAATCCCTAGGACAAACCTACGATCCTCCATCCACCTATCGAGATTCTTCTTGAAGAGATTCAGTGAAGTGCTCTGCCTCACATGAACTGGAATTCTATTCCAGAGCGAAGGGAGCCTCTGGGTTATGAACCTGTCCCTCCAGCAAGTTCTATTTATTTCTGTGCTGAGGTTCAAGTCCCTTGAGCGTGTGGCTCTAAGGGATTTAGATTTACTGAGGTGGAGCATGTCCATTAATTCTGGATTTGACATAGCTTTGTATGTCATGCATAGATCGCCTCGAAGTAGGCGGTATGCAACTGAGTAGAGCTGGAGTTTTTTTAACCGAGCAGCATATGGCATCTGTTTGAGACCCTTGATCCTCTTGGTGAGATACTTTTGAGGTCTTTCTAATTGCTGCAGGTGTCAGGTAAGGTACATCCCAAAAGGGGCATTGTATTCTATGATGGGCCTGATGAGGGATGAATAAAGGAGCACGATTACCTCTCTTGATCTAGATGTGAAACCCTTCGTGATGAGGTGGGCTATGTAGAAGGTCTTTCTAACCACTTTGGCAATGTGGATTTCAAAGGAGAGATTGCTATCAACTTGGGTCCCCAGGTCCCTAATAACTTTCTCTGTACTTAATGGGTTTACGCCTATGTGGTAATTTGTGGGCACATTGTTTTTGCCAAATGGTATGACTATACATTTTTTGGCATTTAGCTTTAAGCCATGGTGCTGGCACCAGTTATCTGTCTCTGTGAAACCATTTGGAAAGATGTTTGTGTCAGCTGGAGAGTTGATTATGGCGCCCAGTTTGCAGTCGTCTGCGAACTTGGTGAGCCATAGTCCTCCCACATTTGCCTGTACCTCGGAAAAGTATATACCAAACAAGAGTGGTCCCAAGACAGAACCCTGTGGGATGCCACTTGTGACTGGTTTCGAGTCTAACATGGCTCCAGCAACTCTCACTCTGTGGGTTCTGTCTTTGAGCCAGTTTGTGACCCATCTTGTGACATAGGGGTTTATATTTAAGCTGGATAGCTTATCTATGATGCCCGAGTGGGGTATTGTGTCAAATGCCTTTGCAAGGTCCAGATAGGCTGTGTGGACTACCTTCCCTTCATCTATGGCTTTGATGACTGTTTCAAAGAAGTCAACCAGGTTCAAAAGGCAGGATCTGCCCTTGACAAAGCCAAACTGGGTAGGATCGAGTGTCTGTAGGTCCCCAATCTCTTTGTTTATGAGCTCTATGATGATCCTCTCCATAGCCTTGCAGACTAAACTAGTCAGGCTTATGGGGCGATAGTTTCCAGGGTCCGTAGAGGCTCCACCTTTGTCGAGTGGGGCCACTGTTGCTGTACGCCATTCTATGGGCACATATCCTGTAGTGAGGCTGAGATTGTATAGCTGTTTTATTTGAGGGATTAGTTCCTCTTGGAGTTCATGTAGGACGCAACCTGGGACGCCATCTGGTCCCATGGAAGCAGTGTTTTACGCTTTGGAGAGGGCAGCCTTCACCTGAGCATCAGAGATGTTTGGGAGGCAGCCCTCTGCCGGGATAGATACTTGCTCTTTTGCGGGGGAGGGGGTGGAGAAGTTTGCACTGAACCTGTCTGCCAGGATATTGGCGATGTCTGTAGGTTCAGTGTATTATTTGTCGTTTAGAATCAACTCAGAACAAGTCTAGGAGTTGCATCCCAGCTTCCTAAAATAACTGAAAAAAGCCTTATGATTGTCTTTGGTGTCCTGTGCAATTTTTCTCTCGAAGCTGGCCTTGGAGGATTTTATGAGGGATCGTAATTTTTTGCTAGTACTGATCAGAGATGCCTTCCCTATTAGGGATTTTGCTCTCTCATGTAGTAGCTTCCTCCTTCTGTTGTACAGTTTATTTATGGCAGGGGTCCACCAGACTGGACACCTGCCTTTGGATGATTGGGTCTTGGTTTTGTTTGGGATAGCATGATCCATGCATTCCTGGAGATGTCCGTAGAATGCGTTTATATAGGATTCTGCAGTTTGGGCCGTAGTTTCCACTGGCCCTGGGGCCTTGAAGGATTCCACTTCGGTTTTGAGAAGTGAGAAGTTCGCTTTTGAGAAGTTTTTCACTGTGGTTTTCTGGGCTGGGGGTGGGGTCGGGATGTGGACATCCAGTGAAATTAATTTATGGTCTGATCTTACCAATGAGGGATATACTTCTGGTGTGGAATATAGAGTCCACATGTTGGTAATGATCAGGTCTAGTATGTTGTCCCCTCTTGTGGGAATGGTGAATAGTTGTTCCATAGCATTTGAGTTTATAATTTCCAGGAACCTTTGGGCTAAGGTGCTGGGGCTTGAGTAGTGCTCCCAGTCAATGTTTGGGTAGTTGAAGTCACCCAATATAATGGCGTTCGGAGAGATCTTCATGTTCTTCAATGTTTTCAGGAAAGCCGAGTGGGATTCCTGACTTTGAGAGAGTGGTCTGTAGGATGCTATAAACTGAAAAGCAGTCTTGCCCACTGTTAGTTGCACATGGTTGGGAGGATGGTCTAATGGTTAAGGTGTTTGCCTTGCAAACACAAGGTACAGGGTTTGAATCTCACGGGGGATAATTGGCTAGGCTTAAAGTGGCTTGCAAGGGCAGTTAGCCTAGTACTAATCTACAAACCTAAATCTACAAACCTAAATGGATGGCCTCCGATACTTCGTGCAATGCCACTAACCTGGAGGTGTGGATATCCTTGATAAATATGGAAACTCCCCCTCCTTTTGTGGTTCGGTCCAGGTTTTGGGGCCGAAAAGCATGATATGAGGTATAGCCTGGTAGTGCTGGGGTGCTCTCTGGAGCCTTGAACCAGGTTTCTGTCACTGCACAGATATCGATGTTCTCCATACTGAGGAGAGCTTCGAGTGCGTGCATCTTGAGGTTAAGACTTCTGGCGTTTAGCAGCATTACCCTTAGTTTCTTGTTCCTTGTGCTGTCTATGGGGGTGGGTTTGACTTTTGAGCCTTGCCTAAAAAAGGCACTATGGGGGTGGCAAGAGCCTTTACCAATATCCGAAAGCCCAGTGGTGACAGGTGCAAGCTGTCCCTAGCGAAGCAATGTGGCTTGTCGAGCATGTCATCCCAGGCTGACAGACACTCGATCCCCTTTGACTGACACCAAAATTTTAGCCAATTGTTAAAATCGATCATTTTGTCTTTGTACTGTGGCATCATTCTAGGTGAGGGTAAGATGCTGCTCAAAGTCAGGGTCATACCAGCCTGGGCTACATGATCAGAGAGCTCCTCTATGTCTCTTTTCATGTAGTCCAGGGAGGTACGTCTCAGGTCATTCACACCAGCATGTACAATGACTGAGTCATATTTGTATTTGCTTTGGAGTGACCTGAGTGCTTGCATTATGTGGCGGATCCTAGCACCCGACAGGCAGCTCACCGTGACCTTCTCTTTATTCAGCCTGGTGAGCGGGACATCAGTGTGTCTGACAATAGAGTCACCTATTACAAGAGTAAACATGAATCCTCTTGTTGCATGCCTGGTCATTCACAAGTTTTAGGTTTTCTCAACTAGGTGGCAACATTTATTTATTTATTTATTTATTTATTTATTTATTTATTTATTTATTTATTTATTTGACATTTGTTTACTGGGGTGGTCTGACTGGGTCTACAGAGCCCGTTTTCAGCAGAGGCCCAGGGAGATAAGCTCCACATACAGTACAATACAAATACAGTATAATCAAATACAATACAGATTACATTAGAAATGCCATACAAAAATAAGTTGGAAGAACAAACTTTGTTACAAGATGCTGCAATATATTACTACACATCTGGACAATTCTATAGAGTTAAAACATTACAGACAATAATAAAAAATAGTACCTAGGTGGTGCAATGTGTGACACTGACTATTATAGTACATGAAAAATAGAATGTTAGTTTCAGTTAGGAAAATAGCAGCCAGAAAGTTAGTGATGCAGATAGATAGTGAGAGAGAGTTAAGAAGAAGAGAAGCAATAAAGCCTGAGCAGTAGTTTAAGGATATGGTATAGAAGCAGAGGAGGAGTTAGAACAGCCTTAGGATCTTGCGGTCAATGAGGGATTGAAATGTGACAGAAGAGGATGATGAGGCTAGTGTGAAAGAAGAGGAAGAAATGAGCATTAGGCAGGCTTTATGCAGGAACAGAGCCATGTATTTTTGAGATGATTTTTTAAAGAGGCTTTGAAATAGGTTAGGCCAGGCATAGACCTGGTAGCTAAAGGTAATGAATTTCAAAGTATAGAGAGAATATGAATGCAGAGAGTGACACAGTTTTCTTGTGGGTTTTGAGATAGCTAAGAGATTTTTGTCTTCTGATCATAGGGATCGATTTAGTGTGTAAGGTGTGACTAGATTGGCTAGTACAGGGCAGGTGGTAGGCTTGTAAATAAGGTTGTGCAAGGTGGATAGCTGAATAAAGGCAAGTTTGTTGGGGAGTTCAAGTTAGTTTAATTCTAGGAGTGGTTTACAGTGGTGTGTGTGATATTTAGCATTTGTGGCAAACTTTGCAACTTTTTTGTAGCACTGTACCATCTTCCTTAGGGTAGAAGTTTGTAAGTTAGTTAGTTAGGATAGGGGCACCATAAAGAAGGGAATGAAGTAAAAATGTTTTTGCAAGGGTAGTTTTGGTTGCTGCAGTAAATAAATGTTTGTTTCTATATAAGAGTCCCAGTTTTTGATGAGTTTTCTTTATATTTTGCTGTATATGGGGGTCAAATGAAAGTTTATTGTCAATGATAATGCCTAGAAGTTTGGTTTCCTGAAATATTTCTATGACAGTGTTGTCATATGCAAGGATGTTGAAGTGATCAGAGATAGTGGAGGTGTTTTTGGCATGAAAGAGTACTAGTTTTATCTTCTTTGGATTAAGAAAGAGTTGGGCATTTCTTAGCCAGGATTCAACTGCAGTAAAGGAGTGCTGAGGTTTTGAAAGTAAAACATATATGTCTTCTGTATATTTATTTCATAAGTCCTTGAGTGCAACTTATTTTTACTGGCAACCTGAAAAACATTTTCGGTATACAAGCACAAGTAAGTTTATTTATTTACACCTTGTTGATCAGGTTAATCCTTTTAGGCCAATGATTATTTTCAGGTGAGACCTGACGTGGTACTCACACTGACTAGAGAAAATTTGGCAAGGACACTGGAGATCTTCCCCTTTTCTACATCCACCTGAGCTACCATCAACTCATGCAGATGCGGTCTTGTTTTGACATCCCATCTGAAGGACATTTAAAGTAAAGGAAAACACAGGCAGCTAATGTTGCATACTGTAATTATAGCTAGATGCAATAAAAACAAAATTAGATATAAGAATCATTACAACCTTTTGTAAGTTACAGGAAAGATCATTGTCATCACAATAATTTTCTAAATCACTTATTCTGATGGTTGTCATTGTGATAGTAAGCTGAGCAGGGCAGGCCCTACTTCCGTGAATAGGCCACACTTCCATGGGTAGGCCATACTTCAGTTTATCTTATAGCAGTCTCCATCTCATTCTGTGGAATTTTCATACATTTTTAGGCAAGCTTAGAAATATAATTTCTCCTGCATGCCCTGGCCCTTTTTCAAGTGAGGTGTGTTTTGTATCCCTTAGGAGGGACCCAGGAAGCATCCCCAACAGGTTTTCATACATATCAACTAAGTCATTTCATTATGAAGGAGTAGAGACTGAACTTCAAGGTCCTTTCAGTAGCCAAACTATTGCAACTGCCTCTTGTCAACATGGAGGAGCAGTGGCTATGCAATGAGGTCCTGTCAGATAGCCATGGTCCTCATTGTGGTGGACAGTAAGTCAACTACCATGTAAAGAAACCTCATTTCTGCTGCCTGTATCCACAATCGTATTACTTCTGTCAATACCTAAAGGTCATGACCATAGCTAAGAATAGGAGAATAAGACAATAGGGACAGAGATTAATTAATAAAGTGAGTCTTTTTCTTCTGTTTATCATGTCTTGATTCCTAGTCACCTGATCTGCTCTACCATCAAGCCCTCCCTCACTAACAAGCACCCAATGTGCTTAAACTTCTCCACTGTAGGTTCTTTCTTCCCCATCCACTGGAGAGAATAAGCCAATGGCTTCTTACAAAGAATCCTGATATCTTATTTGGACAATTAGAATTTCATTTCATTTGCTTCACACTCAAGATTGAATCAGTTGAGTGTATGTATGAGATCACAGTCAATTAATAATAAGAAAGCAACATCACCTGAAAGCTGCAGAGTGCAACCCATACATCCTCAATCTAAATACTATTGAAACCTTGACTGCACCTTGGCATTCTGTCCACCTTATTCACAAGCAAGAGGGGAGCTTCCATACACACTTGATGGAGTGGAGTTCAATTGTCACCTTTAATGAATTTGACATTGTGCCAAGAAAGGGGATGCATCAGTCATGCCTTGAATGCGGGGACCAAATGGGTACAGTAGTCACCCTATGACCCTGTACATGCTGTGCATAGAAACTCTTCTAAGATCATGACCTTATCATTGTGAACAAGTTTGTATGTTCTTGACACCCTCAGATGAATGATCTCTTGGAGCTTTATATTTCTGACAGGGTCACCCTAGGCAAATTGTTCTTAGAGCAGAGGCAAGACAAACAACAACACTTCCCAGAATAGAGATGCTACATCCAGCTCTGGAGAAAGGCTGAGAAAATATTTGCTAACAAATGCTTTCAACGTGGGTTACCCAGATAGTCTGGCTGGGCTCAACCCAAAAAATACTGTGTGGTGCCATGATGTTGATGTGGGTTCACAACCCACAAGGAGAAAGTTGGGGATTAGATGCAATATCATTTAAATGGCAGGTGGGAGTATGATGGATTAGGATGAACTAGAATCTGGCAATGGAATTTGGCTCTCGGACATGAGATGTCATCTGACTACAGGTGAAGCAGACAGAGTCAGTATGGAAGGCTGAAAACACAATCTAAATCTAGTTGTTTTTTATTCTACACACAGCACTATTTCTAGAACAAGGCATCTCAGTCAGGGTTGAAGTTTCTTGTTCTTTGGAGTTAACTCAGAGGGAATTCCCTGAGTGGTACTGGGATGCTCTCAATCCTCCAACTGGGAGCTGTCCAGCTGATCTTTATGCCAGGAAATGAAAGGTTCATCTAAATTTGACTGCAAGTTGCAGAAAGGAAGATGCTATGTGAGTTTGTGTATACATAGCTAGCAGCCACACTGAGTATTTGCATTTAACATTTTTTTATGACACTGAGTGCAGTGTTTTGTAAGGTGCCAGCTACAGCTTATATGCATCTCCTACAAGACTTCAACGTTTGTAAGGGTAATGATGAAGATACTTGGAGGGGAGTGAATGACAAGTTCTTGTGGGGGTAATGATGGAAATGCCTGGACGGGAGTGACTGTAAAGTTTTTGTATGGGTAATGATATAAATACCTGGAAATGAATGATGGGAAAGTTTTATTTTTTATGTGGTTAATGATGGAGATACTTGGATAGAAGTGAATGGGAAGTTCTTGTGTGGGTAATGATGAAGATAAATGGAGATGAGTGAATCAGAGGCTTTTTTTGTGGGTAATGGAGATAAATGTAGGTAAGTGATTTGGAAGTTTTTTGTGGGTAATGATAGAGATGAATGGAGGGGCATGACTGGGAGGTTTTGTTTGGGATAATGATGGAGATACTTGAAGGGGATTGATTGGGAACTTTTTTGTGAGGGTAATGATGGTGACACCTGGAGAGAAGAAACCAGGAAGTTTTTGTATGGGTAATTATGCAGATCCCTGGAGAAAAGTGATTGGGATGTTTTTGTGAGGAAAATGATGGAGATACCTGGTGGGGAGTGACTGGGAAGTTCTTGTGTGGGTGATGATGGGGATACCTGGTAAGTGATTTGGAAGTTATTGTGTGAGTTATGATGGGGATACTTGGAAGGAAATGATTGGAAAGTTATTGTGTGGGTAATGATACATATACCTGGATGGGAGTGATTGGGGTGTTTTTGTGTGGGCTGTGATAGGGATACATGGAGGGGAGTGACTGGGAAGTTATTTTTGTTGGGTTTGTGGTATAGATACCCGCAGGGGAGTGATTGGGAGGTTTTTGCATTGGTTATTATGGGGATACATGGGGAAGAGTGATTGGGAAAATTTTGTGGGGGTATTGGTGGAGGTACCTGGAGAAGAGTGATTGGGAAGAGTGGTATCTGCTGGGAACCTACATGGTGAATGGTTGCTTGACTTCTTTGCAGTCATGGTTCATCCTGAACAGACACAATGGTTGATCACAAGGATGTTCACAGGAGTACCTCTCCCCAAAATTGTCATTTTTTATATCATTTTTATTCATCTTCATGGACCGATAAATCAGTATACACATATACATGTCGTCTTTGATACATTGGAGCATCATGTATTTCTAACAGATAAGTTCATCTTCAGCAATCATTTGTAATACAGTTAACCTTTTTTGTTTCCACTATAACTCTTCACACTTTTTTTCTGTTAAGGTTTCTTAAGTTTTGCACACCAGCAACCTCTTCTCTTAGTTTTCCAGATTTCACATATTTTGCAGCTTTCCTTCCTTCTGGGTTTACCCACCTCTGTTCTTCTTCAGTTTGCAATCTCATGCAATGATTCCTTCTGCAGTTCTACTTCTCAACCAGTTCTCCTCCCTATCTCTCTCATATTAATACCTATCTCATTCCTCCTTGTTATACTTCAGTTGTTTCCTTTCTAGATCCCATTTCCTTTCCTACCACCCTTTTCTTTCAAACATTTTCAGACATAGAGATCAACAGGATTCTCCTTACCTTCCAGAAGATTGTTTTAATATTTCCTTCTTTTAGTTTCTTTTGCTTTTCTCCCAACCCCCTCCTTTTTGTAAGCACTGACTCTTCTGTTCACTCCTCTCTCTGTCTTTCATTCACTGATATAAAGTATGTGTTGATGCATAACATTTTAGGTTTAGAGCCCTAGCCTTCTGTATTCCTGCCAGAGTGCATTTTTTTCTTCTGCCGCGCTAGGATTCTTTGCTTTCCATGTAAGCTTCATTTGTAGATATTCTTTATGATTTTCTCTTTCCTTGACATTGACATCTGTATGTGTTCTGTTTTAATGGGCAAACCATCATTCTGATTGTGTTCTCCCACTCTATGAGTGAGTGAATGAGCTTTGTTTCTTTATTTATTCAAATTTGTTTGTCCTTTAATTTTAATTTTGTTCTGTAGAACTTTTTACTGTGCTACACTCCCTGGAGCTACAAATATTTGTACCATAGTTTGTGGTCTGTGCTTCCTGGCAAAGAGGTGCAACAGGTGGCACACTCCCTTTTGGTGCAGAAGGTTGTGGGCTCTATTCCCACCCCAGGTAGATGGATTATTGACAGTGCAGTGTTGTATAAGGGGTATGGTACACTCCTGAATGTGCTGTCCTTCAGGTAAGATGTTAAATTGAGGTCCATTCTGTTTTAATTGGTGGTACATCAAGTGAATGTAAAGGATCCCATAGCAATTATCAAAAAGGGTATGGAAAGTTCCGTGATACCCTGGTCAAATTTCCCCTAATAGTATAAATAACACCTTGGGTCTCCCCTGAAAAGAGGTGACTAGCCTAGTCAACAATGGATGAATGAACCATACATAGCTCTCAACCTTCAGTCTCCAAAACATGGAATAATGTCTCTCACAATGCAGAACAAATGAACAAAATATAAAAAGCTTATTAATGATGTCTCATACTATAAAACAAATGGGTAAAATGTAGAACGCTTACTGATTACTTCAACTAAGAAGGTTACAGCATGGTTATTAATTGATCCTTCATACTTACAAATCATTCTTTTAATTAATTATTATGATTTAATATTATTAAGTATTATTTACCACAGAAATTTCTTAAAATAATTCTTAGCAATTAATGTATGCACACCAAACCCTTTCAGTGTGGAATAGATTAGAAAGCAGAATTTTATAGGCTTGAAAATGACAACTGTTCTTCATAAATAGGTACAGTTAAGAGGTATACATCCTACAATAGTTCTCACTTTCAGTCTCAGGCTCTTTAATTTCACTTTCTGTTAGCCTGTTATTGCTTTTCCTACTTCCTCTACTGAGAATCATTTCTTCGTGTTTTTTTGTCTCCCTCTATAGAATTTCTACCCGATGTGCATTATTCCCTTACTTTGTGTTCATGGTGCTATATAATTCTTCATGCAATTCTACCTGCTAGCCAGCCGCGGTGATACAGCAGTAGTGTTGTTGCCTCACAGCAAGAGGTTCTCCTGTTCGATTCTCGGCTTGAGTGCCTTCTGTGTGGAGTCTGCATGTCCTCCCTGTGGTCGAGTGGCCTCCGAACAAACACTGCACGCACAAAAAAAAAGTAATCAGCGACCTTAAACCTTAAAAGCACACCACAAAAATAACACAAAACAAGACACATGTTGTTACAGCGGGTCTATATTGGAACTGCAAAAGCCTTAATTACCGAATACATAAACACCGACACATATTTCACGAATACACCAAATGCCCTAAACCGTGAAATTGAAAAACTTGAACCGTCATAGTTGCCCCACCCCACTGCCCGCCACATACTACCTACTCGCTACATGCTACCTACCCAAACAAAATAAATAAACCACATACATACACTAACCAAAACCCTACTTCTAACCCTAAACTAAACCCTATGTCTAACCCTAAACTAAATCTTGCATATACCGCCATGTATGCACTTACCTTAACCCCCACCCTAACCCTAACGTCTGTAACTATCGCACACTTACCTTAAGAAGCTATACCCAAACAAAATAAATAATCCACACACATACACTTAACAAAACCCTACTTCTAACTCTACACTAAATCTCACATACATTACCATCTATGCACTTAACTTAACCTGCACCCTAACCCTAAGGTCCGTAACTATCACACACTTACCTTACGGAGCTATACCGCAGAAGGGCCAACCATGACAATTTGACATTTCGGATTTTGAGCTTCAGGACGATTGATGTTTTTGCGGTTCGATGAAGATGTGTCGGTGTTTACATATTCGGGTAAGTGGACCTTCGAGGTTCTAATAGGGAACCGTTACAGCCCATGGTGTCTCAACCTCTAAGCCCATAAGGTATACCCACACAACCCAGTACTCTGATCACAGAAGACTCAATAATAAGAGACACAGATGTCCTGCTCACCAGATTGAGCAAGGAGGGAGTCACGTTCTCCTGTCTGTCAGGCATTAGGGTCTGTCACATCACTCATGCACTTAGGTCACTTAACTCCAAGGACAAGTATTACCATGTTACAGTCCATGTGGGTGTTAATGATCTGAGATGTACCTCCCTGGACTTTATGAAGAGAGACATTACAGTGCTCTCAGATTATGTGTCCCACACTTGTATGAGCCTAGCATCGAGTGGCATTCTACCCTTACCCAGGATGATGTCACAGTATGAACAGAAGATAACTAACTTTAATAATTGGCTTAGCTTCCAGTGTCATTCCAAGGGGTCACAATATTTGTCAGCATAAGAGGACATAGTTGACAGACCATGATGGTTTGCCAAGGATGGTTTGCACAAGTCCCCTCCAGGCTTTTGATTATTAGCTAAAACATTGTTCTCCCCTTTAGTGCCACTTATAGTGAATGCTAAACTGATAAACCTTCAGACAAGGCAAGACCAACCAAATGGAATCTAAAAGTGTTACTGCTCAATGCCAGAAGTCTTAACAGGAAACTTCACTATCTCCAAGTTCTCTTCACTTTGGAAAATGCAAACATTGGTGCAGTTACTGAGATGTGATTTAAAGTCACAGAGTACACCCCAGCATTGCAGGGCAAGGATACAATTCTTTCCACACATTTAGGTCAGCTACTGCACAGTCAGGGACTAAGGGTAAAGATATCTCAGTATACATCAATAACAAGCTCACCTCAAGACTAGTCAAATAAGATGACAAAGATGAGCTTCTCCATATCCAAATTACTATAGACAGTCTCATATCATATCATAATCATAAGTCACACTTACATGTATTGTAGACACTCATCTTTCAGCCCAATACCATATTCATGGGTGACTTTAACAACTCCAGTATAGACTGGAATTCATGCACAACTCATAACATGCAGACCCAGAAATTCCTTAACTTTATAAATGCAAACACCTTAGATTAAATAGTCCACATGCCCACTAGGAACACAAACATACTGGATCTGGTCATTACACACATGGGAGAATGCTGCATTCCCCAATGTGAAGTCTTCTCTGGTAAAGTCAGATCATAAAGCTATCTCTTTTGAGATACAAATAAAAAAAAATGTGGCTCCAGCTAACCCTACAGCAGTTAGGAAATATTTATGGCAAACGTACTATTATTAAGTGATATTTCAAGCCCCCCCTCCCGAAATCCTAAGAACAAAATGGCCTACACAGATGTGTTCACAGAAACTCTGTACACTTATGTTAACAGACTCGAGGCAACTGTGCCCACCAGGAATAAGCTCAGCACAAACTCAATAAACAAGTCACCCTGGTGGAATCCTAATAAAACGGTTGCACAACAAAAGGAAGAAAATCATGACAAAAGTAACAAAAATCAGTGCCCAGCAGGATCAAAGCTCATTCAAAACTCTAAAGAATCAAGGGTGAATCAACCCCACCAAAGCCAAATTTGAGGTCAGACTAACCACCTAGACCAAGGACAACCATAAGGCTTTCTTTAGCTATATCAGCAACCCCAAAGGCAGTGCACAACAATGTGCAGAACTAATTTGAAATGGAGTCACCTACAAGGAGCCAGAAGAAGTAGCACATTTCTTGGCCAATAAGTTTAGCTCCAATTTTACCCCACTCCTCCAACAACCCCTCAAGAAATATCATTAAACATAACCCCCCCAACCATCACTAAGGAGCAGGTTCTAGCACTCTCCAAGGCAAAAAACACATCATCATTGGGCCCAGATTGTATCCAAGAATGCCTCCTAAATAGCATGGAACTTGACTTATTAGGACAACTGGAGTCACTAGTCAACCATAGCATGAATGTAGAATAGAAATGGTCATCCTTGTGTACAACAGTTGGCCATCTATGGATTCTAGAAGCTATAGACCCACAAGTCGGACTAGTCTCACATGGAAAGCAATGGCAAGAATTATCATGGAAGTGACAAATAATGACACAGGAAACCTTCACACACTTGATCTAACCTAGTTTGGTTTTGCAAGGGAAGATCATGCCTACTCATCCTGGTGGACTTCTTTGAAAATGTCACAAATGACATAGATGAGGGCCAAATAGTGCATACTGCCTATCTTGAGCTGTCCGAGGCATTTTACACAATGCTTTCTCAGGCATTGTAAAAAAAAAACTCACAGAATAATGTGTAAACCTTTGTGTTATGTGCTCTATAGCCAGCTGGGTGTCAGATAGAACCTAAGATGTTAGGACATGACAGTCCACCTCTACAAAGAGACTGGTCACTAGCAGACTCCCTCAGGATTCTGTGCTGGGTCCACTTATATTTGGCATCTACTTCTCAGAGGTCAAGGCCAGTATTAAAGACCTCTGGCTGATCAAGTTTGCTGATGACTGCAAAAAAGGAGCAGTCATAGAATCCCCCCAAGACATAAATATCCTTTGAGAAGGGCTAATACAAACCAATAACTGGTGTCAGAACCATGGTTTAAAACTCAATAATTACAATAAATGCTTAATATTACCCTTTGGAAAGTCAGATACCCCATGAAAATACCTTATTTTCAACACACCCCTAAGAGTAGACCCAGTAGTTAGGGATTTGAGGACATATGTAGACAGCAATCTGACTTTCAACCAACATGTCTAAAGTAGTAAGGAAATAATTTTATGTTGCTCAACTTATAAACAAAGGTATGGCATCCAGGTCCGAGAAAATCATTGTTCCCCTGTATTTGGCCCAAATTAGACCCATTATTGAGTACAAAGCCCCTTTGATATGTGCCTGACCAGGCACATGCAACAACTGGGATGCTCCCAGAGGTTCCTCACAAAAACAATACAGGGCATAAACAACATCTCCTGTAAGGATTGCCTAAAAGCTTTATCACTTTACTCTGTCTCCTACAGATTGTTGATGGCAATCTATCTCTGGCATACAAGGTGCTCTTGGATCCTGTTCTGATGGATCTTTTGCATATCTACAAAACAAATAGCATCAAAACTACCTGATCCAGAGACTTTAACCTTGCTTGGAACATAAACAAGACTAGTTGGCGAGAAGGTATTGTCTCAGAAATACCCCTTCCCTGGAACTGCTTCCCATCCAGACAAAACACAGCTCTTCCCTAACCACACTCAAGTAATCTAGACCAATGGATGAGAAATCAGAAATTCGCCCCTGGTCTGGCACCTATGTCTCTAATAGACAGAGGCAGCCTGCAGATACTTGCCTGACCATGCTCTAGCTTACATATAACCATTAAACCACACCCCTAAAAATAACCTGCAGTGCACCAAAAAATTCACTGGATACATTTGGAAATCTTGGCAAGGCCTGTAAAGGCCCTTGTGGTAATGAAGCTTAGTATATACCATGAACATATGAAGGTAAGTGGTGCTGAGAGGGAGGGTCATAAGGAGCATTTTTTTTTTTTTATGGGGGTAGGTGTTCCCCGTTTTTTTCTTTTGAGAAAAGAATGATAGGTGCAGTGTTGGTAAAGGGTATAGGTAATTGGGAAGGGCAGGAAATAATATATGGTGTTGGATGTAAGCAGGGATCACACATACAACTTCCAAGAAATAGAAATAGAAAAGCAGATGAGGATAAGAGTAATGAAGGAAAACACACACGGAAGAAGGGAAAGGGAGGTCAGAGAGATTATCAGACGGATGTGCATTTTATTTTTTATTTTATTTATTTTTTTGTAGGGATAGGTCCCTCATTTTTTGTTAAGAGAGAAGAATCAACACTATCTAAGGTTGACAGGTGTGTATGAGAATACAAAGTGAAAACTGGATATGAGTGAATGCAACAGCCTACAGATGGGGTCCCCAGCTGTGTGCTACATGAACTCAATGAAGAACTAAACCCGCACATAAGGCAGCTGTTTAATCTTAGCCTCACCACAGGATATGTGCCCAAGGAGTGGCGTACGGCAACTGTGGTCCCACTCCACAAAAGCGGTGCCTCTACGGACTCTGGTAATTACCGCCCCATAAGCTTAACAAGCCTGGTCTGCAAAGCTATGGAGAGGATCATAATGGAACTCATAAACAAGGACATAGGGGACTTGCAGACCTTGGACCCAACCCAGTTTGGCTTTGTCAAGGGCAGATCTTGCCTTTTGAACTTGGTCGACTTCTTCGAAACAGTCACCAAGGCCATTGATGAGGGAAAGGCAGTCCATACAGCCTACCTTGACCTTGCAAAAGCTTTCGACACAATACCCCACTCGGGTATTATAGAGAAACTTACCAGCTTAAATGTAAACCCATATGTCACAAGATGGGTTGCAAACTGGCTAAAGGACAGAACCCACAGGGTTAGAGTTACTGGAGCCATGTCAGACTTCAAGCCGGTTACAAGTGGAGTCCCACAGGGCTCAGTCCTTGGCCCCCTATTGTTCGGCATCTGCTTCTCAGAAGTACAGGCAAACATAGGAGGACTATGGCTGACAAAGTTTGCGGATGACTGCAAACTGGGTGCCATAGTGGATAGTACATCGGACACAGACATCCTTCAGAGGGGTCTCACGGAAACTGATAGCTGGTGCCAGAGCCATGGCCTGAAGTTAAACGCAAAAAAGTGTATAGTCATACCCTTCGGGAAAAACAAGGTAACCCCAAGCTACCATATAGGTGGCAACCCACTAAGCACAGAAGAGGTTATCAGGGACCTGGGGACCCAGGTTGACAGTGGCCTCTCGTTTGACGCTCATGTTGCTAAAGTGGTTCAAAAGACCTTCTACATTTCCCACCTGATCATGAAGGGATTCACATCCAGATCAAGTGAGGTCATTGTTCCCCTGTACTCTTCACTTATCAGACCAATGATCGAGTACAATGCACCATTCAGGATGTATCTCACCCGACACCTGCAGCAATTGGAGAGACACCAAAAGTTCCTCACCAAAAGGATAAAGGGACTCCAAAACCTGTCATATGCTGCCAGACTGAAGAAACTCCAACTCTATTCAGTTGCATACCATCTGCTCAGAGGTGACCTGTGCCTGACATACAAGGCCATGACCAACCCGGAATTAATGGACATGCTCCACCTCAAAAAATCCAAATCCACCAAAACAACTAGAGCAAGAGACTTAAACCTTAGCACGGATATAAATAGGATGTGCTGGAGGGATAGATTTATCACCCAGAGACTCCCCATGCTGTGGAATAAAATCCCGGTCCATGTGAGGCAGAGCACCTCGCTGGCTGTGTTCAAGAGAAATCTTGACCAGTGGATGGGAGATCGTAGGTTTACCCCGGGAATCATCTCTGTGTCACTACTGGACAGAGGCACAACAAACTAATGGGCACAGTATTTCTAACATAAGGGGCGGCGTAAGCCACATAACTTTGGGCTAGGCTTATAAATGCCCTAGGGCAGTTAGCCTAGTATAAACCTATGAACCTATGAACCTATGAGAGAAGTACTGCAAAGATGGACCATATCTGCACATCATTGGAATGGCATGACCAGCATTCCTACTCTTGATGTCACATGTGCGGTACAGCTGACCCTAGGATATACAATGAACCATGGAAGAAACCTTGTGACAGCACCGAAATGCCCACGGCACCCATTATTAGATATGTGGCAGAAAGGCATGAATAAGTAGTAACAAAGTACCTCAGTACAAATCAATGGAAACCATTGATAAAGCCCTGTAAACATGACATAGAATGTGTCACACCGGAAGTTACATTGCTACCAAACATGAACAGAATTGCTGACTGGTGACAATGTGTAGTGCTACATACAACTCATGTTCAGAAAGTGGAATAACATTATTTGTGTATACCACAGGCAATGTGAAAAACATAGCATGTAGACCATTATGTCTGAGGAATAGGAATGACAATACATACATTCCTGTGGTACTAAAGCGATAATATTACAGTGATAGCATGACCTTCATAATAGTACATAAACTTGACCGATGAACAAATGTGTTATGCTATCATACCTCTCAACCTTTCAGTGCAGGAAATCTGGACAAAGCCAGAAATAATGGGGGAGGGGGGGTCAAAGATCCAAAATAGGGACATAGGGACAGATTTTAAAAATTGGTCTTATAAACTTAGACTGTTTCTATTATAACAAGTATGGAATTATTATGTATTTTCTGAAGGATCTGTAGTCTGAAGCTCAAATTTCTGTCTCTGTTTAGTATTATTCAGTGACTTCAAACCTCAATAATTTGGCAGAAAACTACAAATTTTATGAAGAACAGTCCAAAAATATGAGGCAAAAATCTGGACATTCTAGGAAAATCTGGACAATTGAGCAGTATGTATGCTATCTATACTATATAGATATCTGATAATCACATACTGGTCACATGAAAGAAATACAACCACACAGACCATACTTACATGTCTGTGAGACCTTCCTCACGAGGGTGAAGTTCATGGATGAGTCTGAGCAGTATCTCCCTAAAAGTGTCTCACGTGGTACACATCATGTCATCAAGACTTATCACATAATGTTCTGTATCTCCTTAAGAACAGTGTCTCTGTGTTTCCCATGAGGCCCTCCAAGTGGTACGTGAAGGCATCATCCATGGTGATGGGTTGACCTGTAGCCCATCCAGAATGATGATGATGATAATGCACAGTACAGCCACAGCAGGTCCTTCTGGGGCAGCTAGTGCTTCCTCCTCTAATACACTTTCTTCCCTCCTTGTTGGGGCCTATCATTGTCTCCATTACTGCTGTGGTGGCCTCTCTCATTTGGTTTTCTCTGTAATATAAAATGGCAAACAAAGTCCAACATATGTGGCATGTTTAGTACAATATTGCTATTAGTTTGCAGTATTATACAGGTAAAGCATCTGTACTTTGCTGCAATTTTAACATGTCTGCATTCAAGCTGTTGTTAATCACCTCTGCAATTATCACTGCAAAAGGATGTGTATTGTTTTCATCGATATGTAACGGACTTGACTGCAGGCCAGAGATGTGTACTAGGTCCACATGGAACAATTGTGAATACCAGTGAAACCTGCAAGAAAAATAACCAACATTCATGCTAGCATGTGCAGTTGAATGCAACTCATATTACATACTACATATCATACCAAAGCATGTTCTTTGCTGAGGGTATGCACAAATACATGGCATATGATAAAAAGGCATACTGTCTCCAGATCATTTGTTTTCTAAAATGATAATAGTTTACTAAATACAGATGAAAAAAAAAGAATAACATCTGCTGTCAGACAGCCTTGCTATACTCACTAACATCCTGTCAAGGGCCAGAGTAATGGAGGAAACCTACTGTGGTGTTGTTAGCAAAGAAGAACATATGCTGTACAGTAGCAATGGTGATAATGGCAGTCGAACACTGAAACAATTACATTGTCTATGATGTTAACATTATGACAAACAATGTTTCACCACCTTGAAGCATGATATCTTAATATATGATGGTTTACAATACCTCTGTAATATCAAATGTGAAATGATGTGTAACCACTCATGTATGCAGTCTGCACACGCGTAATATCATCCTACGCCATCTTAACATATGATGCTACAATCTGTAGTATTTCTCATGAGCATATAATACTGGGGTGTGACATGTTACCTGATAAGTGCAGGAGCAAGGCTTATATATGAGGAATAATATAAACAGCAAATATAATGCAAGTGATGACTGGCATAAAATAGAAAAATATACTTTCATGCAGAGGATATGCCATAACATTATCTACCAGACAGTGGTATACGCATTAATAAGCACAACATTGTACCATCATGTTCTTACAACTGCATTACTCCATGTGTCACATGTGCAGATCAAAATATGCATGACCATGCTCACACCTACCTCTGTATACATACAAGCCATTATAGGACAACTGACTTCTGTCATGGAATTCATTGCTAAATCTGTCTGTAGTAGACTGTAGCATGTACTATACTGAGCAGTTGCTGAATGCATGCAGTTTTCCCATACTGTGTTAAATTCTATATATATGATCACCATCTAAAACAAATTAATATAGCCCCTAACTAACCATGATCCTGTCTTATAAAATATGCAGTAAGCACATGCACACTCCATAAAATACCTATCGAACCAGAATATACAACCAGTTACACAACTATGCTGCCAATGTGTGTACACAATAGACATAAGGCACAATTACTTCCATACAGTACCCAAACCACTATATAGGAAGCAAAGGAAATGTTTGTGTGACTATATGCAGTGTACTTTCAGTAGAAAAAAAGTACACATACTACTACAGCAATTACATCTTTATAACCTAAATAAACTGCAAGCCCAACAATTGCGCTGCTGTTTCACATAAATAAATACACTATTCAGGGGTGCAAATGTTTTACTCCCACCAGTGTACAAGCCCACAACAATGCTGATACTATAAAGCATTTTGCCTGCAGTTACTTGCAATTAAAACCACACAATATGCTTAAAAGTATTTTCAAGCCTTAATACTTAAAAAAAAACATAAATAGCCCTCTGGTATATCTGTGTCATGTTGTCTTGATCCTCTTTATATTTACAATTACTTTAAATGTACTGTATGTACATAAGATAAACAATAGATATAAATAAACATAGTGCAGTCCAAAACTACAAATGTTTCTTAAGCACACATAATTTCCTTTAGAACACATATTGATGCACTATGGGAGGCAGCATGTATTCTCCCAACACCCATTATAATATTTGTCAAGAAAGGCAACATCTGATGAATGTCATTCCAAGATTTCTTAAGTTCCCATAAGTACCTGTTGCATACTTATAGAAAGGTTTATAAGACTGCATAACAGTATAAATGTGCTGCACAATGTACTGATAGTGGTAATATAAAGTATGTTTTATCTGTGTTATGTTAACCACAAAAGTGTAGCAACCACATGTGCAATGAATGCTATAGGACTATGATATGTTCTTTTGGTAGCTTATTTTTACTTTGTGCTGCTAATGGAGATGTAGATTTGTGAAAGCTTGTGTCTAAAACTTTTTGTGGTACTATTATTGATATGCAAATTATTATAGAAAATTAGAAATCTCTTTGTATTGTTTGGTTCCTTTCTACCTGAAGCTGTTTTTGTGGATAGTTCAAACTGAATGTGTTCAAATTCATACATTCCATCTGGGCCTCTTATATCTGGGTACAGAAATGTGTTTAGCGTTTTACTCGTGAGTCCTTGTGAGATACATGTGCTATATGTGAACTATTACCATGCACATATCTTAATGTGTCTGTATTGTTATATAACTCACCTCTTCTAAATAAAAGATGCCTTTATATGATGTGTCATTCACTGACGTTTTCTGAGATCAAGAAAACAAAGGAGGTATAGAATGTATGCTTTCTTGTTATATTTTTCAAGCTCATTTCAAAGGCACGTAGTGGACTTACACATAGAGGACACTTACCAATAACAGAATATCTGCACATACAAACAAACCAACTATCACAGCACCAATCCTCCCAGAATGTTTAAAACACTTCCACATCAGTAATATAGGTATTTTCAATGTGTTTTATACATGCAATGACTTTCTTGCTGTACAGTATGTAGAAAATAAATCGTAATTACAGTTTTGTATCCCTAAGATGTGAATACATACTATTAACTTAGACAACTGATATAAGAAAATTATTCTAGCGATGCCACAATGACAACTGTGTAAAATGCATATTAATGATGGTGATATCCATAAGCTATGCTCCAACATAAAACGTATTAGTATGTCAAGTGTCTCACTGTTAATTCATATCCTCTATGTGCTTATCTGAATTTTAGTCACATATCACCAATGCATCTTATTAAACCATCCTTTCCATTAAAATGCATTACTACATCTAGCAAAGTCAGAAGATCATACTTCCTGCAATCTTATTAGTGGCAACACTACCTTTAGTATATATCAACACTACAAAGGCATAAAAGACACAAAAATTAATATAATGACCACATAGAGTTGAACAACATACAATAAAAGACATTTTTTAAAGAGCCTAGTCCCTATTATATTCATTACACGTGGTTGTTGAAATGTTTATGTAAACATAATACATGTTGACTAGATTTCATTTCACCTTTATATGGCACTCCTGGGAGTCCCTGAGTACTATGTCTCCTGGCATCTAATCCTATTACCGTTTCTATAGATACGTAAAAAGTACTTATAGTGATTGGGTAATATGTTAATCATAGTTGTTCAGTTTCTTACACATATAACTTACATTTTCCTAACATGACAGAGCCTTTTATGCTAGTATGTGATACTGGTTAGTACAGGTACTAGTACCACTTAGGAGTAGTATGCTACCATATTGTTACAGTTAACTTGCATGCATAGTAATTGTGTTATTAATATGTGGGAACCTATATTAACTGTTTGTTAGTGCACAACACCGTTCAATATTGTTAACACATACAGTCATACTGCTCAGGCTACAGTTAAACAGTGGACTACATTGTTCAATATTGTTAACACATACAGTCATACTGCTCAGGCTACAGTTAAACAGTGCATGACACTGTTCAGTATTGCTAACACATACAGTCATACTGCTCAGGATACAGTTAAACAGTGCACAACACTGTTTAATATTGTTAACACATACAGTCATACTGCTCAAGCTACAGTTAAACAGTGCATTACATTGTTCAGTATTGTTAACACATACAGTCATCTGCTCAGGCTACAGTTAAACAGTGCATTACATTGTTCAATATTGATAACACATACAGTCATACTGCTCAGGATAGAGTTAAACAGTGCATTACATTGTTCAGTATTGTTAACACATACAGTCATACTGCTCAAGCTACAGTTAAACAGTGCATTACATTGTTCAGTATTGTTAACACATACAGTCATACTGCTCAAGCTACAGTTAAACAGTGCATTACGTTGTTTAATATTGTTAACACATACAGTCGTACTGCTCAGGCTACAGTTAATACATTACATTGTTCAATATTGTTAACACATACAGTCATACTGCTCAAGCTACAGTTAAACACTGCATGACACTGTTCAATATTGTTAACACATACAGTCATACTTCTCAGGATACAGTTAAACAATGCACAATACTGTTTAATATTGTTAACACATACAGTCATACTGCTCAAGCTACAGTCAAACAGTGCATTACATTGTTCAGTATTGTTAACACATACAGTCATACTGCTCAGGCTACAGTTAAACAGTGCATTACATTGTTCAATATTGTTAACACATACAGTCATACTGCTCAGGATACAGTTAAACAGTGCATTACATTGTTCAGTACTGTTAACACATGCAGTCATACTGCTCAAGCTACAGTTAAACAGTGCATTACATTGTTCAGTATTGTTAACACATACAGTCATACTGCTCAAGTTACAGTTAAACAGTGCATTACATTGTTCAATATTGTTAACACATACAGTCATACTGCTCAGGCTACAGTTAAACAGTGCATGACACTGTTCATTATTGTTAACACATACAGTCATGCTGCTCAGGATACAGTTAAACAGTGCATGACACTGTTCAATATTGTTAACACATACAGTCATACTGCTCAGGCTACAGTTAAACAGTGCATGACACTGTTCAATATTGTTAACACATAACACATACAATCATACTGCTCAGGCTACATGCATTAGCAGTTACCAGCTGTATGTTTATCCAGTCATAATCATGCTGCATGGTACTATAAATATTTTCAATATTCAATACATAATTAAAAAGCCCAGACATTTCTGTAACTGGTCATCTCTCATCCTGGTAATATTTCCTATGGGATACAGATATTCATCTATAGGATGTTTACTGTTTTTGTAAATCTGTAGTGGTTCTGTGGGATTTGATGAATTCTGGAGAAATATAGCTCTTCAAAGACCTCTTCTTAGTGCCTCAGTGCTACTACAGTTATACAGCATCACCATAATATTTACCCCCCCAATCAGGTGGACTGGTTGGTATGTACTGGTGAAGACAGGGTGCAGTAGAAAAATGAGCCAGCATGGTTGCCCACTGAAGATGGTTTGACATAGCACTAGAAGATCATTCCCCTCTATGGTAGCATTCTTCAGAAGAGCACTGTGACCATTAGGCATGAGCTTTTCTTTAAGTACATCTATGCTCCCTCATGAATTTGTGTTACCATCTCACAGACTGCATGTTCACCTACTCTGGCCACTGCTCTGTGTTTCTTTGAGGCTTCATCAATGGCCTGCCTCACATCAGCATGTCATCCCTATGGCTACTCACAAGAGAGAAAAGCATATGGAACGTCATCATTCCTCCCTCCTCCCACCAACTCTAACAGGTGTTTGGGCCACTGATTGAAACCAAGCTGCCTAGATCCTTGTAAGGCCAGTATCACTCTGCACAGACAGAGCTGGCTTCCTCTGCAAGATTTCTGGATTTTGATACATAAAGTGGCAGACATAGGTGATATGCTCTATCAGTCCCTGAAATTCTGAAATGATGCATGAGCTCCATTAATAACATATGGTAGTGAAGAGCGAAATGTGGCAGCTGACCTGTTTTATATATATATATATATATATATATATATATATATATATATATATATATATATATATATATCTGTAATATTCTGAAATGTTCACATGTATGAGATTACCTCTACATGGGGAAATAGTGTAGCTGCTTGATACCATGGTATGCCTGCATATTTTATGTTACACCACTTGCACTGCATCCTATACTCAATATGTACTTGGCTATAACACATCTGCAATGTGTTCACTGAAGTTGAAGACGTCCGTGAAAGATACTACCATGTGTATATTATGATACTACATATATTTGTGAGGCTTTCATTGGAAACCATTTTATGTCAAGACAACACTGCCACTGTAATGATTGTTATGGGCATTTTCTGGACACTGATGTATATTTTTCACATATGTATGTTGTCAATAGGCATACTCTGTTCTTACTATTGAATGCTGTTTTCTTTCTACAGCTACACATAACAATATGCTGATTGCCCATACCATCCACCAGTAGCTGACAAGCTGTTGCATATCTGTGCAGCTGTGTATTAAAGGAATCACTACATGTACAGTTACAGTGGAATTTCTTCCTCACAATGTAAATATTGTAATTCTCTCTCTTTATATGATCTACATGTGAGTGTGTGTGAGTGTATATGTGTGTGTGTGTGTGTGTGTGTGTGTGTGTGTGTGTGTGTGTGCGCGCGTGTGTGTGTGTGTGTGTGTGTGTGTGTGTTTGTGTGTGTGTGTACATACACATTAACACATATATACATACAAATACATTTATGCATGTGTGTGCTTGCATGTAAAGATAATGTAAGCACAGTCAACATACAACGCATTAGTACATTGCCTAAAAATGTGTATAGTCAGTGTTACACAAGAAATCTGTTAAATTGCTCCTTTTAATGCTCCAACAATATTACTTCATCCCTTTAATTACACTGAGCGCTCACAGTACTACAGTATAAGACTTTTCAGAATCTCAGCCATACACTATTAAGTGCAACTGTATGAGAACATTTTACAAGATATATTAGGTCACTATACATTTTACTCTTATGATGTCTTATGCGGCATGACTGATTCCTAAGCAACAGTGTACTTTACAGTACACTGAAGATACATAGACAGTCATTCATTCTGAGGATGTATGTAATAGTTGCTATTGCTAAAATCTGAAGTCCTTGAATGTGATGCATTTATATATAACATACCTATACAGCATATTACCAGTAATATATGATTATCACATAGTAAAACAGCAGTACAAAAAATGTACTTGGTACACAAAAGGCATTTATCATGTTAATTAATGCCGTGAATGATACATTTTGACATAATTTCACACATCTTTGCTCTCTCTAATAATACTTTACAAGAATTTACTACATCAAATGGCACACATTGGAGGAGGATGTGTACATGATAATACAAACAATGTGTGCATTATCCATACAATTGTATATATGGATACATATAATACTAGCGTATATCCCCCGGATTCATGAAGCTCGGCGCAAGGCCGGTGTAAGGCTTGCGCCGGCCGTGCGGCGTATATATGGAGTAGTAGCGACATATTCATATTAATGAAGGCATGCAGCCGCCACAGCCATGTGCATAGGAAATGTGCACGAGTGCATGGGGCGTACCGAAGTTGCGGAGGGAGGCGTGTCAATGTCGGTTGTCGATGAGCAACCTAAACTGCTGAATAGTATAGTCCGCCTGCAGTAATACTCGCACCTATCAGTGTCCTTGGAGACTGAAACGTATACAAAGCATGCAAGATAGTCCCTGCGAACAGAAAATGAAGAAGCAAACACAAATGCCCGATAGGGAATAACAGGTCCCTACCCTTGAACAAATGACAGAAAAAACGCGTGCCCGTGGTCCAATGTAGTGTTTATAGTTATACCATGTGGAAGTGAAACATATCATATGCTAGGGCACTGCCAGGAGGTACGTCCAACTCAATGGAGAGGGTCACCAGCTGACCCATAATGTGAGGGAGGGCACAGAGATGTGCAGATGTGTCCTTAACAAAATACACGAGGAGAAATTTAGATATATGTAGTGACTGTATGTCCGAATCATATCCCACAAGGGATGTAATAGTCACATACACAAGGTATGGCTGTATCCCACATAACAAATGTGATAGGGAATAGAATACACATGTAAACGAATCAGGAGCATAGAAACAGCTACAACAATAAGGACACATGTAGGCCAAAAGGAACAGTATGACCAGTACCATCGACTAAGAATACCACCTGTCCCACTTTGCAAGCGACAGTACCGCTGTGGCCAGATGTGTCCTGACACAAGCATGTAAACATGGCAAATGTGCAGAGATCATAGGACATAAATATCCCTCAGACGTCATGTAATAGTGGCATTAAACAGTTGTTCTCCACACGTATATGACATAAATGTCATAACAAAAAGAATAAGCCACTGAAATGCTACAAGACTAAAGCTTAGATATAGGCAAGAGTTGTAAGTTCTATCTGTCGAACTGACTGTGGGTATATGTCGGCATGGAAAATGTGTTGTGTCCACTGCAAATGTTACATCGTGGCCAACTGAAAAGGTGGAAACAGTACCGTAGACTGTGGGGAGGCATTGTCCACAACAGTCGGATATGTGGAAGGAATAGCATGGACATCGGAAAAGGTGCCATCCCCCCAATGAGCACAACAGGTCTGCAATTCCCGGGAGTCATCGGTAGAAGCCAAACTAGTATGTGTCACAGCCAAACGGGTAGTACCCAGGTATACCAACTAAGTAACGAAAGTGAAGTATGGGCGTGTACCTATGTGTGTGAGGTATAGCACGTGGGAAGCAAACATGGCAGGGTAGTCCACACAACCATAAAGGTACCCGACACCTGTAGGGCAGTCAATGTGCTACTGTGGCCATGTCATGGCCCAACAGCAAAAGTAGTGAGCTATCGGATGTGAGTAATTTGCATGTGAGGGGTGGATGGGTAATGGTAAAACCCGCAAAGGCGATACTGTGTCATATGCAGAAAAGGTGAACCAGAGGTATAGGAGGGGGCAGCGGGTGAAGTGGACATAAACACAAACACATGGAGAAACAGCTGCAAGACAAGCAGACAGGCCATAGTGTAGAACACAATCCCACAAACATATGTATCATGTAAATGTGCGATCAAAATGTATAGATATGTCACCATCACATACCCACAGGTTGGTCCTGATGGAACTGGCCATAACAAATGCAACACACCTGGCTGCATAATGGGCTACCCAGCATACCCTCCACATCACACAACCCAGCCCCATAACAGAACGTCCATCAAATCCACCTGTACGTGGCCCACTGGTCCGTTGCAGACACAGCTACACATATCGACCCCATACGTATTATATACATGTATGTAGTAGGTATTGTCACCCTAGGCAGTGTCAGGATAGCAAACCATGTATTCCCTGCATGTTAAACACCCTGCACATTTTCATAAAGCCATAATACATTTCGATATTGTTTCTGTGTGGAATGGTCCAATTTCTGGAATATCCCTTACGGGATAAGTAACCTGTGTAAATAGTAGAATGTGTATGACGACAAGATGTCCAATCCTGTACATATCTGGAAACAAGTCAGAACGTGAAGTACAGGTCCAAGACTCTGTCCTGACCTGAGTGGTCATGCATAACCCAGTACCCAGGATAAAACACCTTCCCGTGACGCACGTGTCCCCACACAAATATGCGGGAGAATATATCGCACACTCGCATAGTGGCAAATGGCAGAAGGGTGAGGAAGACACCCGACATTAACAGCAGAACCCTGATGAAGTGTGAGGGATACCTAGTGTGTGCCGGCGTGACCGACCATACCTGACAACCTGTGTGAGCTAGAAATCTAGACAGAGCTGTGACTACAAGTGAGACAAAGGTACAACAGCAGGTACAATATGCAAAGATAGCTGTTAGAAGATATTCATGTATGTGCAGTCTGAGTACCCGGGAAGTCCACTGGGTGAAGAAGTGCCCAGTAACAGCGGAGGCCCGGGTAGAAAAGCTCCACAAGCAATACAAGGAAATAAAGGCTACATAATGTTAAAGGTAAAATACAAGGGTAAAAGGCATACAGTCAGGAAATACATATGCATAACATGTGCATAATAAGACAGTGCAAATCCAGAGTTTGTAGTGGTAATACAGAAATGTACAGCAATGACATACTGGGAGTCAAGTGAGTGTCAGCTAAGTCTGGTTAAGCTGAAGGTTAGAGAGGAGCAGGAGTATGGAGAGCTCAGAGGAGTGAGATCCGTAGAATGTATAACAGGTGCAAGCAGGAATATATCCATGTGGATGGATAAACATAGATATATCATAGAATGACAGTTTGCACAATGGCATTAATGTCCGGAGTATGAAGTCTGAAACTCAACTGTCTGCCAGCACGTCCCGACATCTGTCCCTAATGACAAGCTACTGCTGTGCCAGAACACAACAGCGTATTATAGACGTTCGTACCATATCACTCAACTGTCCAGATATTCGCAGAATGACCAGAGTGTTGGCTCATAGTGTTGTGTGACTCTGACAACCTGCATCTGTCCGGTAAATAGGTGTGGATTGACGTCACAAAATAATGAGCATTAAATATAGCACTCCACATCCCGCAGAAGGGTCATGACAATGCAAAACGTATAGTATTCTATCAATGTTATAAGTTTGTAAGGAAACTAGTTAAAATGTGTCCCTCTTACTCTCCCCATCATGTAGGGTTTGCGCAGATTTGTTGCTCAAAGAGGTCGAGAGGTATGGTCCGTACATATGTACAGTAACAAGCCATGACATTTGTGTAATGTACAACTGCATACCTGTCGTCACAACATGTCCAAGCAAATAATCCCCGTATGAATGAATACAGGTAATAGTCAAATGTGAATGGGAACCCCCCCCCTCACCGTGGAGTATGGACCGTAACAACCTCACCCATAATATGTACAGCCAGCAGAATAAGCTCCTGATAGGTGCCCAAACACATGTGTCTATAAATGCAGGTAAAATGTTCATAATAGGGAGATGCTCCCTGTCCACATGCTTCATCTGACATTTGAACTCGGCCAGGGAAGTTCCGTTCACCAGGCGGAGAAGCCCATACCCAGATCATACCTGAACACCCTGACAATCAGAAACGTGTATGTGATACGACTATATGCCCTGGTGTTCTGCATATCCTCGGAGTGATTAACAATGCAGCTGGGGTCCACAGCAGTAGGCAATATGGAATGTGTAATATGTAGTACTGCATTTCCAACAGCAGGGGAATGGATGCCTGTGTTGTAAGTGAAGCGGTGAGGCATATGTTGATGTAGCTAAGTACTATGGGTGTGCATATCAATGAGGCAGAACAGCAACAGAATACTGTTTCCGGCATCTGTCCAACGTGAATGCAGTCCCGGTTGACCTACGACCACTGCAGATATCCCTGTAAAGTGTAATGAATGCATTCGTGCTGTACACACACTTAAATACGTAAAGTTGAAACCGTGTGTTTCACACCAGTCCGTAAACCAGACTACAGATAAGTAAGTGTTACGGTCAGACGTATGAAAGGCTGCGCAAGCACACATTTATTAAGCAGATGTAACCCACAACATGTAAATGCAAGTGCGCATGTGCATGTGTGATCCGCTCACAGCATAGTAAATGAATGCTGTTTCCCCCACGTTAGATATACATGGCTCAAACCTGTTAACCCCGTAAAGTATGAAACCGGACAAAGGCATGCAAACTACCGGTACAAATAGGGACAAACCCCAGATATGTGCCAGAACAAGCATAGATTGTAGATAGAATAACGGGTGTGTTAGTAGCATGGATTCTCTGAAGGGTATGCAGTCATAACCTGAACTGCTTGCCAGTATTTCCCAACCTAAGTCTTTAATGAAATGCCACTACATTGCCAGATAGACACAAGGTTATGAAAAACACGCCAAAGATAAAGAGGCAACCAGCTGTACATTCTGCGACAATCTGTACAGTGGAAAGGTATGGTATGGATATAGATATATGTGTATACACATAATCCACAGACGTAAACCAAAGCAAATTATGAAATGAGGACTGTACATGTATATATGTATATACAACAAACGTATGTCCTGTAGATATGACATATGTACAAAAATAGGCCACGGCATAGCTAATATGGGTAGACAAACAGACAAGCACGAAAGGTGAATAAACCGCTGCTTTCCAAACCATTGGCCAGAAAGTACCAGTCCAGCAAGTTCTGCACTTTAAACATGCATATAGGTGTCCATTGCAGGACCCCAAAAATTGATCCATACATAGTGTCAACCGTCATTGACGCAAAATAAGTGACCTCAGCAAGTACGATATAGCTGTACATGCAACAGTAGCAGGTGCAAGGGTAATGAGACATGTGTCGATAGAATGTATGACGTACGAACTGATATCCGGAGAGGGGAGTGCATATAAGTGTCTCCACACTTTAGTACTGCTCATATTAAACATGTGTAATGGGTACTGTAGAGGGGTGTCAGGTATGGGAATCATGGGTATGCAGAAATGGGCCTAGGTGTTGTTTGGCAGAGGTTTATTAGGTCCGCCCCATGGGAGTGATGTGGGTATAGCACACGCCTATATTCTCAATAATGGGGCAAACCATCCACTGGATATTGTGTAAACTATTGTGGGAATATGTAGGGCCCTATATCAGTGTCATGTAGGTGATTATCATGGATGGACATGCGCATTAATTAAGATGGTAACTATACCTGGCAAACTGTCAGAATAAGACAGCTGCACTAAGGCATAGTACATGAAATACAAATAGGGACTATATTAGATATACCCCAGACAAAGTCAGAACGTTGATAGAATACTGGCGTAGCCAGGAATACGAATGTTATGAGTGTTACTAATCATGACATAGAAATGTCAGTCACTATTATCTAACCGCACAGTTCGTAATGCCTTGCCAGTAATTTACTAGAAAGGCACATTACTATGACAAATGTAACAAGAGCAAAGGTCAAACATCAGGGCGTTTACCCATAATGTGTACAGGTTAGGGGTATGAAGGTAACCTGTCCAAAATACATGTACAGAACTAGTGATAGTAGGTGGACAGGTGAGAAGAAAGACGTCAGGACAAATGACAAAACATGTACAAGTCATACGCATGTACTCCGACAAATGTGAATGACAACGTATGCCCTGTGAAAGTCAATGTGGAAGGTTAATAGACTCAAAAGAAATGTGTCCCTCAGGGTGTCATGCAGTGTCACCGTTACAATGTCCAGTCCCCCATACTCGTATGTGAGATCTGCCACTGACGGAAAGCACAAATACCGGCATACACATACGGTACAGGATAGACTAATTAGTGTGGATAAGCAGCTGTTGGCCTGTGTGAGGAATACAACCCTCTGGGTGGGTGTGTCCTACAATATAAATGTAATGGCATGTGGCCTGTGATGCCGCCATACAGTGTGTGTATTGGTGTCAGAAAGTTGATATCTTGTATCAGACACATACTCCGCAACTGTACAGAATTACGCAGAATGTGCAGAGTTCTGCCTCATAAGTTTGGTGTGTTCCACGTAAAATCAGTACCATTCTGCCAAATTCCTGAGAACTGAAGTCATGAAATAATGACAAACGTGAGTTTAAGACACCAAATCCGTCAGAAAAGTCATACTAATGCAAAACCTATTATTGTGTCAACTATCTACGTTTGTAAGAGCAATATGTAAATACTGCCCCTATGTGTCCCACTATCAGTTAAGGCTTTGTCCAGATGTTTGCTCTAGGAGGTGGAGTGGTATGATCAGAAACTGATACATGTGTGAGGAAACAGCATTATCGACTGCAAGATAACGCAGAAGGTATGAAAAGCGCTGCAGTAGGATGTTCAGTACTGTCCGCAGGTATGTGCTGACATGTCAAATGACACAGCAGTCTACATGAAGTACCTATAGGGCTGTCACCTTTACAAATGATGATAGTGGGACATACCTACAGCCATGCACACAGCACAAATAGACATACACACAGCAAAGCTAGGCCATGATACATGAAGCCTCCGGCGTGTACGAGTAGAGTGAGAGTACAGCAAGGATAGATGTCTGCCAAGCTATACAGCAAACGCCTCTAAGGGCGTGTAACACCGCCCGTAACACGAATGTTGCACGGACAATTGTGTACTATTTTGGAAAATAACTGGAAAATAATCAAAGGTAACCCTGAAATTTCCTTGGTTTTAGGAGATAAACCAAGATGTGTTTTTCGTAATGAATACAATTTGAAAAGCATTCTAGAAAAGGGTCAAAAAACAGGTAATATTAAAGTATCAACTAAACGTGGGATGCATTGTTGCCACCGATGTACTGCCTGCAGATTTATCTTGGTCAGTCCATATATTTCTGTGTGTACCATTCCTTATACTATTGAAGTGCCTGGTTTAGTCCATTGTAACACCACCAACGTGGTATACATCTCATTTTGTTCTGGGTGTCCAGCATTTTACGTTGGAATGACTACCAGGAAACTTAGTACACATATTAAGGAACACAATTATGCTATTAAACGTAAAGACATGACCAATGCCTTGTACAAACATTCTATTGATTGTGTTGTATATAAAAAATTCTTATTTACGATTTTAGAAGAGTGTTCCTTTGATCCTAGGGGAGGTGACCTTAAGAACTATTTGGAACAAAGGGAAGCAATTTGGCAAATAAAGTTAAAATCTGACAGGCCACCGGGGTTAAATGAATGCATCAATGTAAAATGTTTTTTAAAACACCGTAAGTTACAAGTCACTGACAAAAGAAAGTAGTTTCCTTCTTTTTTTAAAAACTTTGTTTTTAGTAATAGCTTCAACTCTTGTTTTTACTGGTTCAATTAGTATTAATCAATTAAGTAATTATTGTATTTAAATGAGACTTGAGCATGTGTTTTTTCATTCTGAAGAAGTTTTTTTACGAAAGTGGTCAAATAAAATACGTTGTACGCTATTTGGTTTGGAACTACGTTTTTCTGCCTAACCTCAGTGGCATTTGTTTCATTTTATTAGTATTTGGTGCTTCATTTTTTACTGGTTGCACGGACAATGTTGAGATTTGCAACATACCCCATTGGTATGTGAAAGCTATGCAAATATGCGATACATGAAACAGTCAGCTGTCCATGCAAGAGCAGAGTTATGGGCAGAAAATATATATGTATATCTATATATATATATATATATATATATATATATATATATATATATATATATACAGACATACACACACACATGGTAGGGTTGTGAGCAGAACACGAACGTAACCACTGTACCACACAACAGCATTACGCAGTGACAGAATGTGCAACCGTGAGTAGTAGATCAGGGAAATCATACAGGCATACTTCTAGCCTGTAGACAGCGGCATCAAAGGCAAAGATGCCGCACAGATGTTATGATGAGTGAATACTGTAAATGCAATGTACTGTTGTCATGCAGCTGGAAACACACACACACACACTTGGCAGGGCTGGGAATCGAACTTACACCTAACTACCCTATCACACTACAGCATGATGCATTTACAGAACGCGCTACCGAGATTACTAAACACAGCAGTCCCACAGGCATCCTTCTAGGTGCGTGTCGACATCCGCAAAGGCAAAGACGTCAGCAGGATATATCTGTGGTGTGAAGTGTCTAAAAGCATAACCTGAGTCCCCAGGCGGACGGGAGCATGCACACACACACACACACACACTTGGCAGGGCTGGGAATCGAACTTATACCTAACTACCCTATCACACTACAGCATGACGCATTTACAGAATGCGCTACCGAGATTACTAAACACAGCAGTCCCACAGGCATTCTTCTAGGTGCGTGTCAACATCCGCAAATGCCAGGATGCCGGCAGGGATTGTATAGAGAGTGTACGATCAGACATAGTACTGTCCCACGGTAGACGTATACAACCACACGGCAGATGTGTACTCGGGGCAACTATACATGTATGGAGCACTACAACAGCAATACATAGACACAGTACACACCACAGACAGTACACCCTTCCAGATAGTCACCCAGTGTGTACTTGGTAGGCATCCATCCTGACATTGAAGACGGAAATCCATTGCCTGGATGACCACCATGGCAATACAGGATGTCAACGGCCATGCCCATACACAGAGGGACATCACCGACACAAGGTGTCACTGGCCATGGTCGCACACCTGGTAATATACGTCAGTTCGGACTGTACTGTGTGTCGATCTACACAATGGCGTACTGGGCATGCTCACACACTTAGCTGTCACAAAGGGCCATCTTGCATGCAGATGGAGTGTAAACATGGAAGGTCTCAGTTTGGACTGTACCATGTGTCCATCTACACAACTGCGTACATGGGCTGTACTGTGTGTCCATCTACACAACAGCATTCTGGGCATGCTCACACACTTAGCTGTTGCAAAGGCCTGCCGTGCATGCAGATGGAGTGTACACACAGAAGGGCACAGTAAGGTAAAACTGTCCTCATGCAGAGGGTGGTCACACATGCAGTGTCCTGTACACACACAGCTGCCATCACAGCTGTCACAGGTGCAGGTCACACATGTACACACTGCAGTGTACACTGTAGCAGTCAAGTCATCACCATGTTGTCGGTGCAGCACTACACAGCCTTACAGTACCACAACACCATGTGACACATGACCACTGGGCTGTACAGAGGTGTACACCAGCTGTGCAGAGTACACATGTACCAACAGGGATCCAACAGGTGTTATGCATTGCAATGATACCAGTATACATGAACAGGTCAGCTCAAGACATACCACTGCCCTTACACAGCTGTGACACATGAATGTTGCTGTACACCAATGAACACACATCTGGATATGTCATACATGTGATTGTGTGGATGTGTGCATGGACTGCACACACAACACATACATACATAGCCTTTGATGTACCTCGTGCATAACAGTGGCCTAATCAATGCTACACACGCAATTGGAAGGTGGGTCCATGTCTGTTGAATGCACACACTACAGGGGGTAGCAATGTTGACCGGGACACATACCCTTGTACTGGTCGCCTGTGACACCCGTGATATCATACCACAGTCCATGTGTTATGTATGTCAACACACATGTCCAACAATAGCAATGCATACAAACATGGCAACAGGAGACACATGTGACATCTGTACTGTGCATGCAGCAACCATGCATGTGCAGTGGCCGATGTCCGTAACATAGTTGCACCTAACTACGATATGCAGTCGCAATGCAAACCCATCATTGACACCTGTATACGGTGACATACAAACAGCACGTATGTTGGGATGTGTGTACATACAGTGGTGAACCACCTGTGTAGATGTATGTGTGCAGGGGGTGGCTCACAGCTGTGTCACACACCATCCTATCATGCCATGTGCAAACAGTACGCTATGTCGCTGTTACGTGACGGTGCTGACATAATGCATGCACAGCGGTCAGGTGTTACCAATATATGTCACATGGCACCTGTAACACCTACAACCTCCCATGTGCATATAGCAGCACATTTGCCAGATATAGCGTTGGGACACATAATGCAATCATTACCGCTGCATGTCTATCAAACGTGTCATCATATGGCAGGTGTATCATTCCCAGCACTGCCATGTGTGTCCGAATGTGTGACCAGAGATGCCACATATCGCGGGGAATATGTCCCAGTTGTTACACATCCTTGTACACTGTTGTAGAGATCTGTACATACATCAGTGTGGGAAGCATGACGTAGGCCGGTGTGGTGCATCACACATGTCGGCTGTCCGTATACACATGTTTGGTCACCACAGTGTGTGTGTGTGTGTCTGTATGTATGTCTGGTGCTTGGTGTGACGGTGTATGCTAATATAAAGTAAGAAATGATCACTAACCCCACGTGGTGACTAACCCGTAATAGTGATGCAGTGCACTACCCTGTTGATGTCATAGGTCCCAGCCATACTGGCTACCTGTGCATGTTCCTTCTCTGTGACACATCGTGTGGGTGCATAGTACTGTGAGGGTGATGACCACATAGGCAAAGGTCTCCACCTGCACACTATGGGGTGTGCGTTATAGTGGTGTACACCCCGTGAATATGGCCATGTTCATGTACTGTTACAGGGTCCTACTGCTGCACAGTGTGGCCTCCAGCTACCAAGTGACACCTCACATCATCATTGGCCAGACTGCTGTGTACAACCCCTGCACCATGTCACCATACCTGTAATGTGTCCTGCTATGTATGTCACGTCTCTGTCCAGTGTAGCCTGTGGCACTGACCACATGCGTCAGGTGCAGTATATGTGCGGACATCTGTGTCATGTTGGTGTTTCCAACAGTTATTTTGAGGGTACATGTAGCATGCTGATATTGCCAGATGTGCCTCTGAGTAATCCACAGTTACACGTGGGGGAATGCAAACACTGCTACCTGTAGGCACATGCAAGTACACCATAGGAGGGAACCAGGGTATCACAACCAACATGGTGCTACAGCTGTAACCGAGACACATACCGTGAACACATCACAATGCATGCTGTACCTGCACTACATGGTATGACCGGTGCATGTCGACAGTACACAACCTATGTCACATACATATCTCTCTGTATTCACACACAACCACTGCAACATACACATCCCTCACTATGCATACACAAGTAATATTACATACACCTCTCACTATTCTGTTCACCCTGTGCATCAGAATATTTGTGCATAACCCTGCACTGATGGTGTGGATGACAGGGATGCAGCACAGGCTTCATCATATGCACAGGGTGATATGTTTGCCAGAGGCATGGGCTGCACCAATGGATAACATCATGTGTGTGTCTAAGGGCCGGTGAGTTGATTGGACATGTCTGTTCAGAATGCATGTGGATGTTGTGGAGCCCTACAGTTGTGTTTGCTGTGTGCGTGTATGTGTGTACACAGTTCTGCCATTTGTGAGGCCTACAAGGGGTATAATTGACAGCCCCAGATTGTACAGACCAGGTTGTACAGCTCACTGTGTCCATCCATGGCCACGTGACCTGTGCCTGCCTGGGGTTGCACGGGCACTACCAGGTGGAGGTACAGAGTGGCCACTGTCCGACGACACATGTCCGCTGGAACCGTGTCCCCACTGGGAACATCCAGGGCCATGTCCAAGTGGCCTGCTGTGTCCTGGTGTTGACAGCGCAGCACCAGCTGCACTGCTACTGCTACCGGCACTGTGGGAGCGGGCATGTGAGGTGGCATGCTCACGTCGACCTACACTAGGTGGTGTTGCTGGCCTATGTCCAAGTGGCCTACACCTCACTCCTACCAGATGTCCCAGCACAGACAGCTCCCACTCACGGATTGCCATGCCTCGGTCAAGGATTCTGACCATTTCACCCAATCGCCTATCCAGAACATCAGCAATCTGCTGTTGAGCATTTGCCAATGCCTGGATGTTGTCATTTACGGTATGGATAGCAGCCCTCTGCAGCCTCTGCCCTTCTCTGTTCTGCTGTTCAGCACGTGCCTGTGCCGCCATTACAGTCTGGAACATGCGTCTGGTGATACCGGCTGCTGCGCTCTGTCCTGCAGGTGCATGTCTGCCAGAGGTCCTCCTACAAGCAGCACCGGCCACATGCCTGTGTGGCACATCTGCAGTCATTACACTGACACCGTGGTGTGTAGACACACCTTCTGTAGCCACCACATGTTCCTGTTCCACGCTAACAGACGCTGACTGTCCTTCCTCTATGGCCACTGGTGATGCAGTATGTGTTGGCAGCAGAACTGTGTGCAGGAAAGAGGGGGACATAGCTGGGATGGTAACCATTGGCACAGATTCAGCCCCTGACAACCCTGCCTGTACCTCATGCATATGTTCATCACCACTAGTATCTGTGGGACACTAACATCAGATGGACCGCAGGAGGGTAATGCACCTACATCACCTGTGAATGCAAAGAAATACTGTAAAGTACAATAGACATAGACACACACACACACACACACACACACACACACACACACACACACAGACACACACACACACACACACACACACACACACACACACACACACACACACACACACACACACAGACACACACACACACACACACACACACACACACACACACACACACACACACACACACACACACACACACACACCATGCATGTGATTTGTCAGATGGCATGCAGCATGCCTGTGATACAGCAGAAGGCATGTAGCTCAGACATTAATAGTGTTAATAAGCATACCTCCCTGGGGTGCACATTACAGCAAGCAGGTGTCATATCAGCAGCCATGCAGTTCACACAATCATGGTAGTATGCATGCATCCCCGTGATACACCATGTGGCCCAGAACAGGATAACAGTACACATGGCTGACGTGACCTTGACATGTCATGTGCTGACATGTGCAATAACATGCATACATGTCTGACACAATGGTGTCCTGACACATCTACAGCATCATAATGGGCTTCACATTGCAGTGTTGTGTGTATGCCCTACAGATAGAATGCATGTTTAGCAAATGTGCATGAGCATGGGAGGGTAGTGTGAGCCATCTACATTGCTATACAGTGTGAAGTACAGACACTGTGCCATTGCATGGCATCATGAGGCATCTATGTTGCTGTAGAATGCATAATATGTACATATTGCATAGCCATAACTGCAACACAGTCGTGATGTTCAACAGATCGTATATTGTAGACTTCAGTGACACCTCCAGTAGCTGTGCACAGGCTTTTAGGATGTCCAGTGTACCACATCAACTGTATAATTGGTCAACTACGGCTATAATTGGACCATGTGTGGACAATGTGCAACAGGGTCTATACACATCCCATGTACTGTGTGGCTACATGTCTTGCCATCCCCCATGGCCATGTGTGCACATGTGTTGGCCAAATCTGTGTGATGGCCATCTATCTCACATGTCTGTGGTGTCCCATATGACATACACCCATAGATGTCAGATATGTCACAATCCACAGGGCTATGCAGACAACGGGTTGGATGTTTGGTATGTGGGCTATAGGTCATGCGATAGTGTGACAATATTGCAGACAGAACACTACGTGTCTGGGACATGTCAGGTGGCACATCACAATGTGTGCACCCAGTGCAGGGGCATATGACACAATGGTGACACCTGTGGGCTGCCCATATCACAGCTCGCTGTGTGGTACTGTGTGCGTACCACACATGTTGTTCCAATGCATACTACATATGCCTCCATTGTAGAACACCTCCACCGTTGTATGCACAGCTGACCACACATGTTGCATTGACAAGTACTGTGGCTTCAAGTCGGTGTATCATTTCGTTTGTATATATTGCACATGGGTGGCCTGTGTGAATGATGGGTGATGCGACCTGCATATCATGACTGGAACAAACATCAGGTGTGCAAGTGTTAACTGGCCACATGGCAAATAGATCTACACTGTAACATGCCTGATACTGATGACAGTCTCACCTGCAACGGACTCATGTTTGTGTGGCACGCCAGAGGTACCTGTATAGGGGTGACACAGCAGTATGAACATTATCCATGACTGTATGACAGCCACAGGTTGCACTGTGCATGTGAACACATTCACCTGTGTTATAGCATATAGTATGCACATGTGTGCATACACAGCGTAGCATACTGTAGTATGCAGCATGTGTGTCTACATACCTTGCATATGTTGTTACTTTACATAATGTACAGTGACATATACAATTAAATGGGATATAATTGCCATATGTGCAGTACTGACTTACCAGGCAACTCCAGGCTCATTGGTTGGGAGACACCCACCTCCACAATGGCAGCTAGTGTTTGTGGATGCTGTTCCCTGGGTATCCCCAGACTGGCCAGTAGCTTATCAGTGTGTGTGAGTGGGGGCTGGGTTGGTGGCCCACCACCTGTTCCACCTTGTTCCCTGGCAATTGCAGTGGCACGCTGTTTTGCATGTTGTATCAAGTCCGTGCAGTGTCTGCACACCTGCTGGTAGGTGCGGTTATGGCCACCCACATCATTCACCCTCCTGCATAGATCCTGCCACAGGTCATCCCGCTGCTGGGCATGCTGTGGCACATGGCTGAACAACAAGTCATAGTTGTCATGGAGCTGTGGGATGAGGACATCATCCTCCTGGTGGCTGTATGCTGGGAGGCATTTACAGGGCATTATCTATAAGACATAATGATGGTGACAGGTCACGGTTTCAGAGATGTACAGAGATACTGCTGCACATACATTTCTATGACATCTACAACATCTGCACAGTTATCTTTGCAAAGCATCATGACACTGACATGACTGACGTGTTTGTGTCACAAACATCTCACACCCATTATGCATTGAATATCATCACCATATATGTGTGTCACCTCATTACAGTGTTCATACTCCATGTAAATGCTGTCTTGCTGTGGGCATGTCTATTTGCCTGCACTTGTGTTCTTTCCTATCTGCACATGCCTGGATGTGTCCACGGTAATGCTGTTGACCTGGATGCTGTGTATATGTCACATATCAACACAGACACAGCTGTAATGGACTTGAGCAGTGACAATGCACACATACGCATGGACACCTGTACATGTATGTGTTTTGCCATATACATCTACACAGCACTGTACAACTGTTCAATATCCTGCCACGGATCACCTGTATTGCACATGTGATAGACATGGGACAATGGCTAGTCAGACGACATTCGCAGGGATGATTATCAACCATAGCATGTGCGGGCACAGTTTTCAAGCTGTAACAGACAGCCATTATGCCACCGCAAGGTGCATCAGTGCCACATTACTGATCCAGTCAGTTGATAGTACATCTACCATGCGGCCATCACACCATGTATGACTGGGATGACATGTGCAGCTTTGATGGACAGGGTGGCATGGTATGGCAGGAGTATGTCGCATATATGGCACAGGGATCTGTCCAGCCTGTGGTGATCCTAGTATTAGGACGGTGGCTGTCCATGACATATGTCTTATAGATCAGGATATGGACATGTAGCATGTCCATCATCATGGTGTAGCAAATGTCTTTCTGCAAGGTAGACAGCATGCTGCATTGTGGAGGTGAGGATTGTGAAGGCTGGTATCGCACATCCATGCATAGCCATTACCCCTTAAAGGTGGTATGTGATCCAATATTGGTCACCACAGTGCTGTTTATGCCTGTCCACTGATCACCGTGCTCATGGATGGCACCCTGACATGACATGGATACCTCAGATGACTACCTAAGTGGCCTGGAGACGTCACCAAGTTGGGGGTGCACTGCACAGCACCATCCCTTACACAGTGTCCATAATGTTGACCACAGCCTAGGTAGTAGTTTATGGGTACAGGGATGTTCACCTAGCAGTGACAATGCTGGTATCATCCATCAGACTGTGCACATATGTCACACACTTTACCCACACAGCCCATTCTGTATGTTGTTCACAACACTGACACAGCTATACTGATAGGTCATGGCCATTCACAGCCTTACATACACAGATGCCTAACATTTGTCTGTGTGGTATGGGCTACAATGAAGGTGGGGTACAACACATTAACCCTGTTCTACTGTAGCTGGCACTGGTGTGATGTGCACATGTCACTCTTGCACCTTTTGTAGTTGTGAGTCTGTCAACAGGCCACTGGTGGAACACTCCTGTGACATACAGAGGTATTTGTAATCAAACATCCGTGCTGTGTTGTATATCTGTACTGCTAACATCTACAGTGATAATGGTTCATGGACATGCACACCATACTCAGCAGGGTTATAGTGCGGTGCCACCCAAAATGACTGTCATCACCACTTGTGGGTTGATATTATCCAACACCCTATCTGTATTGTATGGTCATGCTAGGCAATTGTTCAGAACTTGTGAGCATGTCATGAGCTACTGATTAGTATAGCACCCATTCCACACCATTTCCCACAGGTACACTGGCTGTCCTACACTTCCCAGCTTGCTTATGGTACAACAGCTGTTGTACACACATAACGCACATATCCTGTGGGACATGGTTGTATATACAGGCATGTCCAACTGTCACGTACCAGTGCTACTGCCTGTCTATATGAGGGATATGTCGTACATGTGGCAATAGAGCAATTGTCTCATGTACACATTCAATGCTCACCTCCCAACATACGACACTACAGCCTGTCGGGAATGCACTTCTGCAGCCGTGCTGGGGACATAGCTCTCAAGTGTACCTCATTACAAGGAACGTACCTCATTTGGGGTCTTAAAAGGTGCATGTTCCTCAAGGTCCCACATTGGAAGGGTCTGTCACACATTCATTGTTGGAAATTGTTTACCTGCTAGCCATGGCTAAATAGATGGGAATCATATTAATTCATTAGAATATCCTTTTTATACGTAAAACCAGCCTATTTTAGCCATCATATGCCCTTCCTAGTTGAAGCTGTTAGTAAGCCAGTTGTAAGTGTTCCACGTTTTGCCCATTTGTCACACATTATGAGGGCTAATGTTCCTCATTTTGGGGACAGGAGGATGACAGCTATGGCTGGGGGTAATGCTGTCACCAACCCTGACTGCACCTGACAGTCATTTGGGGATGTGTATCATTCGCAACACACCCCACCCATCACATAGTCTCACATGATCTACACCACTGGCCACACCTACGAGGACAACTTATGCAGTACATCTCCATACTCAGTGTAGGCACCAGAGGTAGCCCCCATCATGGCAGACAACTTCACCAACGTATAGCCCACAGACTCATGTGTGCCCATCACATACAGCCAATGGGAGTTATAACATTCACAAAACACCAGTCATAGGTGACTCTGTAGGGAGTCACACTGCAGTTCCATACAGCAGGCTACACAAGGCGATAGTTGCTTACATCTTGCTGTCGGGTAACTGCTTCTGCAACATAACCTATGCACCCATGCCACACCTCACCAGGTATGATGTGACTGTCATTCGCCATGTTAGTGTGACTGCCCTGTGATGGCACTTCACAGACTATGTGTGCAGGGATATGCAATAGCTCACCAGTCTTATAGCCTTGAGGGTGTGGGCCACGCCCTGGGGAGCATTTTGCATTCGTCCGGACACGATACCACTGTACAATGACCAACTGTGTCACTTCAACAGTTGCCTATGCTCCTATTGTCATTCCACAGGCATCTGGTATCTGTCCGCTTTGACTGACCTGGTCAAACACAATGCTGTGGCACAGATGACTTGCACCTGTCAGCCGTGGGAGTACAGCTCACATGTAAGGCTCTTGCTGCTTCTATACTGCCTGTTTTGCACAGTTTCCAATAACTGTCACTGGCAGAACGGGAACTGGCAAGCACGACATGGGGTCATGTGACACAATGCTTGCATCTTCCTCTGTGATGCACGCAGGCAAGGCACACCTTATAATGCACCACTCAAACATCTCTGCAGTGACTGGGACCTGCCTCTAAGCTCTGCAGAGCTCACCTGCAATGACAGGTTATAGACAGACCATACCTTTCAGGCACATACCTGGACCGGCACACCCACAGCTGAGGGGTTCCCATATCCCACTATGTTGTGCACACATCCTGGCTAGTTACTTAGCACAATGCATCAGAGGTGCTCCATGTGCAACTAACTGTGTCCGGGACCGCTATACACATTGTAACAAGCTACAGAGTCAACATCATACCCCATGGTTAACATACCTTATTTGTTGGTATAGTGGACAGTGGGCCTCAGACAGCTACTACTGATGTGTGACTGACACTACCCCACACTTAACTGGGATAGCCACTCATGTACCGACACATCCATGAGTCACAACCTCCACTCAGCTGGATCAACCCATACACACCACCTCCAAGACCTACATTAACCTTGACATGAACACTACCACCATGTGACTAGTGTTACACACCTGGGGTTATTCCCTCATTGGTGGATTCCAAACATATGCTACTCAACCTTGTTAGCCACATCCCAGCACCACACCCATCACAGCATACACAGTACATGAGTACTACAACACCTACTACAGACGTCTGCTGACAGCGGTTGTTAACATCATGACACCCGTGCAGATAGACAATGCACATACATATGCTGACACATACCCCAGTGCACTTCATTAGCATGTACACAACTGCATGGATCATGCTATTCCACACAGAGCCATGATGGTACACACCAGATAACAGACGTTACTCTGGTGGTCATGTTCCATGGACATATGATGTACAACAACAGGTGTAGGCTGTTGCACAGTGGTGTACATTCCCAAGGGTGGGGTGGCTCACTGGTCTGCCATGGTAGGGCCACAGGGTCCCTCATCACATACTCCAAGACTAGCTACGTAAACATGACTGCAACACATTCCAGGGTGTACCACCAGGCATTATGGTGGTGTGTCAGTAGTCGATGGCAACACCCACATCTGCTGTCACATACAACAGTCACTCAGGAACATTACAGACCCAGGTGATGTTGGCAACATGCTGGAGGATGGATTCAATGCTAACATTACACCCTCTCACTCACTACAGGGCCACAATCCATACAGGAACATTGTGGTGTCACTGTGGTCACACCTACACAGTACTGACCTGTACTCTAAATGTCCTGGGACACTGGCCCCATGTCACCTTCCAACGTCCCAGGCTATGACGTCCACCAACCTCTGACTGACATGTCTCCCCACTAGGCCACCATATTCAGTAATAGCCTTGTTTCAGACATTATAGCCCCTGAATGGCACACAGCAGCATTTATCACACTACACACAGGTGGTACCACAATGCACGAGTGGGACTATAGTCCTACACACCTGTCTGGACTGTTCTGCATGGCTATGGGGCACATCATCAAGGACGTCATTCACAGAGACATTGTTGGGCTCCCGTCCTTTGCTGCCACCCGGGTTGGGCTTGTTAGGGCCAGAGCATGGCCCCTACACATGGTGGACTCCTTTCATACAGTTACCAGGGCAGTTGCTGATGGTACGGGAGACCACACATCCCACATTGTCCTCTCATTGCCTTTCAGCACCATTCTCCATTCTGGTATTGACAACATACACATCCACCTGCACATCGTACCCTATGTCTCAGGATGTTATGCAATGTGGCTCATGGACAGGACACACACAGTGAGGCCAGCATACCATAGTATCTACTACATGTCAGGTACATTTGGCATACCACAGTCCTCAGTCGTAGGGCCCCTCATGTTCAGTATATGCTTCCCTGTGGTACAGGCTAGCACAGGGGACTTTCCCTGCCTAGCTTTCAAACCCCTGCACACAAAGCACCATGATTGCTCCACCAGCTGATACTGACTCCATCCATATGAGTGTCGCTGTGACAGATACATGGTATGACTATCATGGCATCAAGCTGCATGACACAAGGTGCATGAACATCACATTTGCATTAAACCATTCACCCACTGACTATCACATTGGTGGTAGTCCCCTACATACATATCACATTGTACATGTTTGCAGTACACACATATGTCACACCCACTCCTGTGGTTACTGTATTGCCACTGTGGTGTGGATATCCTTCTACGTGGCCACATCTATCTGTACTGGGTGTGTAGCTGGTACATAGGCACCCATTGTACCTCTGAACTCAAGACATCTACACACATTCAAGGGTACACAACCCCATTTAGGGTGTACCTTACACAACAGCTACAGCTTTACATACCACAACATTAACACGCCATGACGTTTACTGAGCTCCCACAGTTTAAGTATGCGGCTACACTACGGACACCACATCTGTACACATTTGCATACTACATACTCAGGGGTGACCTCTGCTGATCAGACAGGGCCCATGTCCACAACATTATTAATGGATATACTCCTCATACGCGACATAAGCAGAAGCCACTGTGAGCAACATGCTCATGGATATGTGCACACATGCCACAATGAGTGGGATGTGCTTGAGGGTTACATTCCCAAACCAGACACTCACCATGCTTTGGAACATAAGTTCTATGTACATCACGCAGGGACACTCAGTAGCACTGTTCATGTGATTCCTCCCTTGGTGGTTGGGAGACACATGTAGGCCTGGGATCACTGCAGTGGCTGTACTGTGCAGGGGTGCAGGTGACACATGGCTCTGCTGTTCACAGGACACTACCCTAGAGAGGTGCCACTAGTGTGAACACTGTAGTTGTGCTTACACATGGACTTGCCAGACTGCATAGTACCCCACTATGTACCTGTGAAGCTATTACATGTCCTTTGTGCATGGTTACTTGGTAGCCCTTCCATTTAGATTAGCTATCATGCTATTACAATGTCCCATGCCTACAAGCCATATGTATCCTGTTATTGTACATGCCAATAGAAGATACCTGTGGTATGCATGATATGCCTGTTATGCTGTGTAGAATATCTGTCATATCTACCTACAATACTATACATTACACATATTTCACATAGTATCCCATAATGCAAAGCATACTTGCACAGTGGGACCACCTTAGATATGTCATTAATGTTATATGCCTATACACATGCGTGCTATGACAGTATATCAACATATACTATCCCCTGCTATGGCACGTCCTTGTTGGACATACCCTACCACTGACGGCGGGTTGTATGGAATTGTTCTGTTTAACGCCCTCATGTAGCATCCCTTGTGGTGTCTGTGTTGTGTACCATGTGTCCCACTGCTGGACGCACAGTTTCTACAAGCGTTAGTATGCTCAGCAAGACATCACTACATAAATACCTTTCCCCACTTTATGCATTGCGGACACATTTAATTAATGCAAACCAGGCTATACATACAGTAAAACTAATTAATACAGATCATGCTATACATAACCTTACATATTGTGTTCTACATACCTTGTTATCATTACGGCATTTCGTTTCTATCTCTCTCACAGTGTTTCAACTGGTATTCGGTATGAGCATATGGTTGGAATGTCTGGCAAGTCATCCTTATATACGTCGATACCTGTAACATGTGGATTCATCCTGCCAATTGGTGTTCCTGAGTGACTAATTACTTGCATATCAGCTGTGCAGCTACTCCATTCGCCAATTACGTGGCAACAGTGGGGTATAATTGAATCCTCCACTTGGGCGTTGCCTATTTGCCCTACCTTCGGGGAGACGGTCTGTATTGTGTTTTGTTATGTGTAATTGCAACTGCTATGCATGGAGACAAGTATACTTTGGATTCATGTCCCCCGTGGATTGTGTGTGACAGATAGAGTATTTGGTTCAACATGTGGGTGTACCTGTCATCCCAACATCTGATAACGGAGTATTGCAAACAAAACCTGTAACATGGCTGTTTGTTCCATTATACAACGCCTGCAATTTTGCATGACGCCTTTATTTGTGTCTCTCACACGGTATGTTGAGGGTTCTGCAGATGTAATTGACTGACTGGATGTTTGTGCTGCTATTACAGTCTGTATTGCTTTAGTTTCTAGTGTGGGGGATGTCGGTGGGTGTACATAGCATATACAGGTTTGTGGGCCTTGCATTTCTACATAATCCGTATATATGTGTGTGGGCTCCGTCCCTAATTAGAGAGCTAACTGTTAGTAGACTTATGTTACGGGATTGTACGTTGGGCTGTTGTTAATTGGTTTCTATATCATCTGCAGGTGAGCTTGCTACTTGTATACCTCCGGAATTGCAGCGATATATCAAGGGATATGTGTAAGTGACAGCTATCCCTTGTATTTCTGTCCCAGATATATCCAGTCATTGTGGTTGTGTTGGTAGAAGAGCCTGTTTGCCATGGGTTGCCACCTTTTCATATGGTCATTGTTGGACACTTGCAGGATACACGGTGGTGTTTACAGGCCAACACATAGCCACGGTCAGTACACAGGTTAGAACATACTTTTATCCTCAATACATACCTATTGTTGTGAGACTTTGGCTACTTATCATATTGCATGTAACATTTACATTTCTTACATACAGGCATAACTATTAAATACGACTATTACATTATATATGGGACATATTAATGTCCTACCATCTCGGACATTTGTCCTTTGTACTGTTTTATGTCAGGACACACCTGCCCAGGGTGGGGCTGTCCCTCCTACTGTGGGACAGGTGGTAACCGTATGCCTATGGCTAGCTATACCCACACCTACCGTGCTGATCTGCCTCTGACTTGGCACTAACAAACACATGTTGCGGACACACACACACATTACAGTCACACGGAGATGCACACGGCACCCTCAATGCACACTTACACAGACTACGGCACTCACAAACACAGTTGAACACAGTACCTATGTGGACCGCAACACTGGCAGCAGTGACTAACTGTCCCTTCATATCATCATACTATTACTCGCTGCTGTACTGTTCTGGTATTGTGTTCTATCGGTCTTTCAGCCTCGTGGTTACGCATGTCGGTATGTTACACATTCCATAGTTGGTGGTATCCTATTTATTTGTATCTCCAAGGTGTTATGAATGTTGTTGAACTATCTATTATATTTGCAGATATCGCTGAATCCATCTATATCAACATATATCACTCTATTGCCCTTTCTATCTGTATTATATATATATGCATATGTGTACAAATATATTTATTTATTTTATTTTATTTATCATTTGTTGACCGGGAATGTCCGACTAGGTTCCACAGAGCCTGTTTTCAGCGGAGGCCCGGGGAGAAATGCTCCAGATGCATGTCTTTGGAATGTGGGAGGAAACCGGAGTACCCAGAGGAAACCCACGCGAACACAGGGAGAACATGCAAACTCCACACAGAAGGCACCCCAGCCGAGAATCGAACTGGAGAACCTCTTGCTGTGAGGTGACAATGTTAACCACTGCACCACTGTGCCGCCCGCCAATATATATATATATATATATATATATATATATATATATATATATATATATATATATATGGCGGGGAATGTGACAGGCACACAGCACCACCATGTGCTGTAAGGCTCATGTACTGTTCAGGTGTTGGCATTCCGTGTTCCACTAGCTGTTGTGTTTACAATGTTTGAGGGCTGCCTATGTAGGAGTCACACATTGGGCCACCTATACATTACAATTTACAGGTGGTCATGTTTGTGTGCCATCCATTTTACTGTGTGTGCAGGTGGAGAGGTGTCAGTCCATAGGGGCCTACACTGTCAGAGTATGTGCTATACGTTCCCTCTTTGCCAAGGCGTAGGCATATTGGGCACACCTCCGTCTGCCTACTGGGGCTGGCACAGTGTGTTCATGGTCTGAATCCCTCTGTGCCTGTAATGGCCTTGGCAATTGCTGTAGGCTATGAGGGCCTTCACCATTTTGTCCCTGCTGCAACTGCTTCCACAGGATCATATTATGTAGCATGGCACATACTATGACGATGTGGGCACACGTGCCTGGAGAGTACTGCAAGGCTCCACCAGATGTATCCAAGCACCGGAACCGTGATTTCAGCATCCCGAACACACGCTCTATGATGATTCTGGTTTGTGCGTGTGCCTCATTATGGCGTTCTTGCATGGGTGTGTGTGCATTTCTGATGGGAGTTATCATCCACGGCTCCAGTGCATAGCCAGCATCCCCCACAAGATGGCCATGTGGGATGTCCCCCCTGACAAATACCTGATACAGCTGTGAGGCATGCCAGATATGGGAGTCATGGTAGCTTCCAGGGCTGCCAGCACACACATCCATGATAATGCCCTGGGCATTGCACATGACCTGGCAGTTGCTGGAGTGGAATCCCTTGCGGTTTATGTAGCGTCTACCATGCTCACCGGGTGGTGACTTGATTTGTATGTGTGTGCAGTCTATCGCACCCAGTACCTCTGGGTAGTGTGCCACATGGTGGAAGTGGCACATATTGCTGGCCAACTCCTCCTGAGTTCGGGGGAAGTATATCTGCTCATTGGCATGTGGTAACATGGCATCCAGGAACTGGTGTAGTACCCTGGATGCTGATGCCTGTGAGATACCCATTATATCTCCAGTTGGCCTTTGAAAGGTACCTGTGGCCAGTATTCGCAGGCTTACACATACCTTCGTGTCCACTGGGATGGGTTCCCCTCTGTTGTTTCTGGTTCTCAGGCATGGCCGGCACAGCTCCACTATTTGCTGTAAGATGTCCCTGTCCACCCTGTAATGCTCTACTATCTCCAGGTCATGTAGCCCCTGGTAGGTTACCCTTGGTCTGAACACTCTCCTTCTCCTCCGAGGCCTGCGGTGGTTGTCAGCATCATCCTCCACAACACCGTCAGTCTCTAAAACATGCTGATGAATCACAGCTATGGCAGCTCCCAACATGTACATTTTAAAATTTCCCCATGTGTTTACACCTATGGTGCAGTGTTTGGCAATGCACAGGTGTGTGTAGGGTGCTTTCACACTTTATACTATTGTTCTGTGAACACCGATGATGTCATAGGGTGTGTATGTATGATCGTAGCTACAGGGTATCTTATGTGTTTTACTGCCGGAACTACTATTGTGGTGCCTTTGGTGTTAAATTACATTTGGCTGCCGTGGATTACCTCTTGACCTTCCCTTTACATTTCTGCACGTTGCACCTACCATTTTCTGGCGTGCATCCTGCAGCCTACTTTCATTTGTACTTTCCTGGACCTGGCGTATCTTGCGTTATGTGTGCTACTGCCGGTCTGCTGTCGGTTTGCTTTGCTCTGCTGTGTCAGGTCTCCTATCTTTGCAATCCAATACCTCCCCTCCTTTCTTTGCATTCCAATGCCTCCCCTATCCTGTTTTGCAGGTTTCTGCAGGCAGACTTGTCAGCTGCCGTCGATTGGCCATCGTGGGTTGATTGGTGTTTATTGCTCATTAGTACTCCAATTACCCTACTTTAGCATTTCCTTCTTTTCTTCCCCTGACCTTCCTGTTTGTGCTATTGTTCGTGTCGCGTCCGTCCGATTACTGGCTATCGGGCACATTTTCATCCCCGTACACATGCACTTTTGGGCACCATGTGTGCTCTCAGCTAAACGATTCTATACCTTCCTCCCCACCCCTGTCCTGCAGCTTTGCTTAGCAACGGACAGGCCAGATTTGCATTGCTCCAATGTGCTTACTGCTACGGTGGCACACCCCTCTGCTGATGTCATGTATCTCCTCTGAACCAGTCCTCGGTGTTATACCGCTGCGCCATATGGTACAACCTTCATCCGGTGGCACATTTGCGATTCAGTATTATCTGCCTCATTTGCATGGCATTGACTACTAATTCATAGTTACCGCGCCGAACACTATCGCAGGCCCTTAGCAACCCTTGCACCTTGGTTATGGTGTTCTATGCCTACCATTGTATATTATGCTGTAACCCTGATTTCCATTATGTTGTGATTTTATGACATTTTTATATTATTTCTTTATGTTACAGCTTCCGCACACATGCCCTGTGGTTGTGCTGTGCGTTACTGTGGACATGACATTAAATGTTGTTATTTACATGTTGTGCATCTTTTGTTATGCCATTGGCTGTGTATTTCACCAGTGGCATATGTTAACATTGTGATACCTGGGTCTGGCCCACTTCCATAGCTCTGATGTTCTGTTTGGGAAAATATAAACCGTGTTTTTTGGTTTACATTTCCATGGGCTTACGCTACGCCTGCACCACTTCATGAATCACTATATGCCTTCATTTGCATGGTGCGACACTGCGCATGGGGTGATTAGCATACCTAAGCCGGGGGCTGCGCAGTTCTGGCGTACGCCGGTAGTGCACATGGAATTGGATCGTACCTGAATCGCTCGACGGCTATATTTGGCATTATACCGCCTATGCTAGGCCTGCGCCTGGCGCAAGCTTCATGAATCCCGGGGATAGTCTAAATAACCTAAGATGGATTTAACTTTATTATCTTTAAATACCAATGGCTTAAATAATCCTAGCAAGAAATCAAAGCTACTGAAATATTTAAAACTGAACAAAGCACAAATTGTCTTCCTTCAAGAAACCAATTTCCAATCAAATGACAATTAGAAATGGAATCCTAAGGAATATATAAAATTGGTGCAATCCACTTATAAGACAAAGACAAAAGGGGTAACAATTTTATGGAAAACAAATGTGATTAATCCAGAAATCATTTATAAGTACGAAGATAAAGAAGGCCTTATGGCATTAGTAATAGTTAAATATAATAACAGACTATGGACCCTAGCCTCTCTGTACTGGTTCCTAGACATTGGATCAAGAAATGTTAAAAAAACACTTGGATTTCATTTCCAATAATTATAAAGGCAAATTAATATCAGGAGGAGATTTTAACTGTTTATTTGATATTTCTGAAACTACAAATAAAAGACAGTTGCATACATCTGCTGTATCAAAAGCTTTAAACAAGTGGGTAGAATCATTTAATCTTGTAGATACTTTCAAATTTAAAGAAAATAAATCTTTGTTGGTTTCCCATCAAGATCACAGATTTGTTACGCAAACTAGAATAGATAAAATATTTGCTGCCCATGACTTACACTCTAAAATCATTAATTTCTCAATCACTCCCTGCCCCTTTTCAGACCACAATTCATTAATACTAAAACTTAAAAATGGGTACAAACCATTAATCTTTAACTCCAGAATTCCAGCATATATAACTAAAAGTAAAGAGTTCAAACCTTTGTTATTATCTGAATTACAGTTCTTCTTAGATATTAATTACACCACAGAGATAAATAAAATAATGATATGGGACTCATTAAAAGCTTACATATATGGTAAAACCCTAACTTGGTATAAAAAATCAGAGAATGGATGTACAATCCAAACTTTTGTTAGTAAAAAAAAGAAGTATTAAACAATAAATGCAATGAAATTATAACACATAAAACTAGTTTAGCTTTAGAAAAACTAAAAATTAATACCTTGGCCACTTCTCTGACATATCTACATAATTTATCCACAAGAATCAAAAAACAATTAAAAGCTAATAACATTAAAAGTATCTTCAAAGAAAGGGAAAAATGTCTCGGATATAGGTGACATTCTTGATGCCTACAGAAATCACTATATGGAACATTTCCAAAAAAGAAAATATACATATCAATCAATTAAATCTAGATGACAAATGTTCTAATATAAAAAATACCAGAAAAATTAAAACTAGATCTGCAAGTACCCATATCCTACAAAGAAACTACAGATACAATAAAAGAGGGTAAAAATAATAATGCTCCAGGTATAGATGGCATAATTATGTAAATATATAAAATTTTTCCTTCAAAGATACTATCCGTCTTCCATAAAACTCTATTAGAAATTTAGTCACAAGCTTTAATACCACCCTATTGGAGATATTCCTTAATCACACCAATAGGTTCATAGGTTCATAGGTTCATACTAGGCTATCTGCCCGAGGGCATTTGCAAGCCTAGCCCATAGTTTTGTGGCTTACGCCACCCCTTTAGTATGGGGAACTATACCCATTATTTTGCTGTGCCTCTGTTGAGCAGTGACACTGAGGTAATCCCTGGGGTATATCTGCGATCTCCCATCCATTGGTCAAGATTTCTCTTGAACAAGGCCAGCGAGGTGCTCTGCCTCACATATACCGGGATTTTATTCCACAGCATAGGGAGTCTTTGGGTGATGAATCTATCCCTCCAGCACGTCCTATTAATAGCTGTGTCGAGGTTTAAGTCTCCGCCCTTGTGGCTCTGATGGATCTAGATTTTTGAGGTGAAGCATATTCATCAAATCTGGGTTAGACATGGCCTTGTATGTTAGGCAAAGGTCACCTCTGAGCAGCGGTAAGCGACTGAATAGAGCTGGAGTTCTTTCAGTCGGGCAGCATAGGACAGATGTTTGAGACCCTTTATCCTTTTGGTGAGGAACTTTTGTGGCCTCTCCAGCTGCTGCAAGTGTCGGGTCAGATACATTCAATGGGGCATTGTACTCAATCATTGGTCTGATGAGTGATGAGTATAGGGAGACTATGACCTCCTTGATCTAGATGAGAATCCCTTCATGATAATGTGGGCAATGTAGAAGGTCTTCCTAACTACTTTAGCTACATGGGTGTCGAATGACAGACTACTATCAACCTGGGTCCCCAGGTCCCTGATAACTTCTTCTGTACTCAGTGGATTGCCACCTATTTGGTAGCTAGGGGTAACCTTGTTTTTCGAAGGGTATGACTATGCATTTTGGCATTTAACTTTAGGCCATGGCTCTGGCACCAGTTATCCGTTTCTGTGAGACCCTTCTGAAGGATATCTGTGTCAGATGTGTTTTCTACTATGGCCCAGTTTGCAGTCATCTGCAAACTTTGTCAGCCATAACCCTCCTGTGTTTGCTTGTACTTTGGAAAAGTAGATGCCAAACAAGAGTGGGCCCAGGACTGAGCCCTGTGGTACACCACTTGTGACAGGCTTTGAGTCTGACATGGCGCCAGCAACTCTGACCCTGTGGGTTCTGTCACTCAGCCAGTTTGCAACCCATCTTGTGATGTATGGGTTAACATTTAAGCTGATGAGTTTTTCAATGATACCCGAGTGGGGTATTGTATCAAAGGCCTTCACCAGATCGAGGTAGGCTGTATGGACTGCCTTTCCCTCATCAATGGCTTTGGTGACTGTTTCAAAAGTCAACCAAGTTTAGAAGGCATGATCTGCCTTTGACAAAGCCAAACTGGGATGGATCCAAAGTCTGCAAATTCCCTATGTCTTTATTTATGAGGTCCATTATGATCCTCTCCATGGCTTTGCAGATAAGGCTTGTCAAGCTAATGGGCCAGTAATTTCCAGGGTCGGTGGAGGCACCGCCTTTGTGAAGTGGGACCACAGTTGCAGTGCGCCACTCCTGGGTGCGTATCCAGAGGTAAGACTATGATTAAACAGCTGTCCTAGCTGTGGGTTTAATTCTCGTTGAGTTCGTGGAGCACACAGCCGGGGACACCATCAGGTCCCATGGATGCTGTGTTTTTTGCTTTGGAGAGAGCAGTTCTCACTTGGGCGTTGGAGATGTTTGGGGGCTGCAATCGCTGGTATAGATATCTTTCCTTTTGGGGAGGGGAGAAGTTTGCACTGAACCTGTCAGCCAGTATGTTGGCAATGTCTGTAGGATCAGTAATCTTCACATCATTTTGAACTAGTTCTGAGCATATCTGGGAGTTTCCTCCCAGGTTTCTAACAAGAAGGCCTTATGATTGTCTTTTGAGTCTTTAGCTATTTTTCTCTCAAAATTTGCTTTGGATGATTTTATGAGAGCTCTTAGTTTTTTACTTATAGTGATCAAGGGTGTCTTACCTTTTAAGGATTTTGCTCTATCTTGTAGTAGCTTCCTCCTTTTGTTGTAGAGTTTGTTTATGGCTGGGGTCCACCAGAGTGGACGCTTGCCTTTGGTACAAAGAGTCTTTGTTTTGCTTGGGATTGCCTTATCCATGCAGTCCTGCAGGTGCTGGTAGAAGGCATTTGTAAGTGATTCAGCGGCTTGAGTACTGTTTTCCGTCTCGGGGCCTTAAAGGAGACCACACTAGTCTTTAGAAGTGTGAAGTCGGCTTTAGAAGTTCTTTACTGTGGTCTTTTTATTTCAGGTGGGGTGGGATGAGGACCTCCAGCGAGATTAGTTTGTGATCTGATCTCACCAGTGAGGGGTATACTTCCAGTGTTGAACATTGTGCTCCCATGTTCGTGATGATGAGATCAAGTATGTTTTCTCCTCTTGTGGGGATGGTGACTAGTTGTTCCATGGCATTTGAGTTTATGAATTCCAGGAACTTTTGGGCTAGGGTGTTTGGGCTTGAGTAGTGTTCCCAGTCTATATTAGGGTAATTGAAGTCACCTAGTATGATGGTGTTTGGTGATACATTTATCCCCTCTATTGTTTTCAGGAAGGCCATGTGAGGTTCCTGAGTTTGTGAGGGTGGCCTGTAACATGCTACAATTTGCAGAGCAGTCTTGCCTATGGTTAATTGCACCTGGATGGTCTCCGATGCATCGTGCGTTGCCACCAGTCTTGAGGTGTGGGTGTCTTTGATGAATATGGATACCCCCCCCTCCTTTCTTGGTATTGTCCGGATTTTGGGGCCGGAATGCATGATAAGAGGTAAACGCATGTCCGGATTTTGGGGCCGGAACGCATGATAAGAGGTAAAACCTAAAGGAAAACAAATCCCCAAACCTCTGTACCTCATATAGACCTCTATCACTATTAAAAAATGACTATAAGATATTTATGACAATATTAACTAACAGGATGAAAATACCACTATCCAAAGCAATAAATAATGATCAAACCAGATTTATATATAATAGACACATACATGACAATATTAAAAGGATAATTTCTCTTATAGATTATATTAATAAAGAAAATAAACACTCATAATTGGCTTAGACATAGAGAAAGCCTTTGATTCCCTAAATTGGGACTATTTATTCAAAATTCTGGTACTTGAAGTTCCTCCTTCCTTTGTTCATCTACTAAAGAATATATATATATATATATATATATATATATATATATATATATACACACACACACAAATACTTTAGTATATGTTAAGCAGGGTCCTTTCACCTCTGAATCTATACTTATAACAAAGAGTACTAAACAAGAATGTCCCATGTCACCAATTCTATTTGCTTTGGCTATTAAAATAATGGCAAATTCAATACGTAACAATACAAAAATCAAAGGAGTAGATGTTTATGAACAATACAATTCTAAAGTAATGCTCTTTGCTGATGACATATTATTAACATTATCTAATACAAAAAAAAAAAGAATTGCAGATGAAGGGGAATCACATTATAGGGAAACAAGAATCTACCTTAAAATATCTAGGAATTGGGTTATGCAAGGATAATAATGAATTAGTCTCAAAAAACTACAATAATAGCATCAATACAATTAAAGTCTCTGTGGAAAAGTGGTGAAAAATGTATTTTAATTCACGTGCTTTGCTCCTATGCCTGCTGGATCCAAAGTCTTTTTAGGACACACAGTCTTGCTGTGCTGTTTACTGCTGAATCAGAGACACATAGCTTTGTATGACTCCATCTGTAGTCTGTTTAAAGCACCATGCCTTTCAAATTGCACACTGATAAAGAAATATATTTTGCAGCTATAAGCACAGTTACAGATAACTTATTTTATAACAAACGACACATACTATTTCTGTCAAATTGTAGCATATATTTACAAAGTTTTCCTTGATTACATATATGAATGATGACAAATACAAAATACCTCTCTCTGTCCTTCTCTCACATAACTGAATTACTATAATAGTTATATAGAGGGGTAGTCACGCACATCCTCTTGGTATGTTTTTTTGGCCTTCTGTGGGAAGTCACATAATGTCTGTTTTTAGACTTTTCTATTGTCCTTTCAGCAGTTCTGCTGATGTAAAAATACACAAATGCACACGATCAGAATAACAGAAGAATGAAAGGCAACGTCTGTTCTGTTCCTATTGGAAAAACATCACGTATTGCTGAATTTATAAAAAAGGATGTCTGTTAATAGATATTTGTTCTGCAAACATGAGAAAATCATGTAATGCTTTTTTTTCCAATTCTGATGCTGTGAACAGAAGCCTGTCTGTTATACATATAGTATGAATGCATATTTTACATATTCAAGCAAACTTTTTATTCTATGCTTTATCTTCCAGCATATTTACAACAGAATTAATTTCAGCCTTATATTCATATCTAACAATTCCCTCTGTTTCTAAAAATACTCAAAACATTTTATACTGATATGTATTTTTTGATCACATTATATAGAAAACACATTAAGAAACAAAACCTTTAGTCTTCTTTTGATACAAGTAAAAATGCAATTTTACATAGTCAATACAATTATATCAAGTATTACTACCAAAACGGAATGTATTTAACAACTTTTTCTTTTGCAGACCATTCTGTGAAAATATTTTATCAGTTATGAGCTGTGTCTGCTTTAATTTTATTTTTTAACTTGATTAATTTATTCTTTTTCAATCACAGAATTTTATTTATGACTTAGAACTGTTTTATTAACTCTTTGTAACTCTTAAATTAACTATAAGAGACAAGAACTATGTGCTACTGCAGGCATTTATACACTGCTGAAAATATACAGTTTCAATGCCATTTTAACCATCACATATTGTGTTTATGTCTCTGAACTGCCCATTAACATCTTGATAAAATACTGAACTGGGCTTAGTTAATAAATATTTGAAAGCAATTATTTTAGTATATTTACACTAAAGAATTTTATGTACATATTAGTCCATTAGCTGTATGAGTACACTATTTTAATATAATTTTTCTCTAACTGGGGTAAAACCAGTGATATTATAACTTGACAAATTACTTTTGAACTTATTAAAACATATCCTGTACAGTATGTATTTACATAGACTGTTTGCTATTCATGCATTTCAATCTAGTAGGTACCCTGGACCCATTATTTTTAAAACATGGTTTTTCACACATATTCATTACTAGACATTAATTTCATTTGTACTGAATTCTTCTGCATTTGTACATGCAAAGACTATAATTTGTACTGAATTCTTCTGCATTTGTACATACAAAGACTATAAAGTATATTTAGTCTAATCTTACAAATTTAATAACATTAATATTAAGCAAAATCTTGGAAAATGTTTATGTCTCTTTAGAAATATCTAGTGGAACTGGCACCAAATGCATATGTCCTGTTATTTTAAACTACATACTCAACAATTAAAAATATTCATGCTTTTTTATACCAGCATTGTTTTGCCAAAAACATATTAAAAATAGTGACCAATCTTGTTCAATTTTTTACATATCTTTACTTTCTCTTGTATAGCTGTAATAAAGCAATTTTAAGCAATTTCTTGATTTTTAAACCATCTCTTGTATAGCTTTAGTGTTTAACAGGTTGTAAATACAATTTAATACTAAACAATACAATAATAACCATTATGATAGCTATTAGCAACTTGTAAAATATCTTATCCTGTCAGGTATAATCCAGTTTACCAGTATTTCTAATACACTAATACCTATTTTTTTCTCCCCCCCAAAACAGTATTGTCAAGAAAGAATGAAATATTATTTCTTCCTGTAGATCTGTTTCAGACCCTTGTTGTTTATTTTTTGTAGCTTTATTTCAGACCCTTGTGCAGTACTGCTTATACAGTCAGTGTAAAACTCAGAAAGTACATCTCCCCCTGTAGTACTGCAGCACTGTTTACCTGCTTTATGCTGTGAGAATAGAATGTATGTCAGCCCAACACTTTGGTTATACATTTGCTTTATTAGGTTACTAATAAACTATGGACTTTTATCTGATTTGATAATTTTTATAAAGCTTTTGCTGTTTACTACTACTAGTAGGTGTTTACACCCTCCTGCATAATTGATTTGAACTATTTGTATACTATAGCCCATTTGCTGGCTGTACTTAATGCAACTGAGGTTTTTTTTTTCTTTTCTTTTAACATTTACTTGCAAACAGATTATCAGTGACATATATGCACAACTGTGATGTTTTATTATAATTACCAAATAGTGTTGCATTTAAACATTTTAACAATTATGTTTTAATAACAATGATGCTTTAGAAAAACTCAAGCTACTTGTCTGACAACCAGTCTTGTTTCTTATCTTATCTTTCCAACATTTCCTGTAACTATTCATCTAGTCTAGGAAGGTCTGAGCTCACATGTTATACTCTATAAATTATAGTTAATTCTTTTAGCATTTTTCCTTTAATCTGATTGTGATTTGCATAACTATGCATTTATACTACATAAATAGACATTATTTTACAATTAGCTTACATGGATTTCAGTATTTTTTTATTTATTTAACTACTCTGTCATTCATTTTACAAAGACTGACTAATACCATCTGTGATTTTTTTTCTTTTTTAAAATTCAGAACTTTAACTGTTTGGGGTGGTGTTACTATACAATTATATAAAATTGTAAAAAATAAATAGATATTAGCTTAACTAACACATGTTTATATTTACATTATTTATATTTGCTGTCTGCCTTTTGCTTTCGTGCATTGTAAAGAAATGTACTCTAGATGAAAAGAACATACATGCATGTCTGTCTTGTATCTTTATATCTTTATACAAGCATGTCAGTCTTGTGACTTGAAATCTTTACTCTTATTAACAATTTTTATTTAATTTTATGCACTAGAACAGTTTTGTGTAACTATTTTTATTTAATTTTTATACACTAAATCTGTTATGTACCTTTTGACTATGCTATTAGAATAACAGTTATATGGTCTACTTTACTGTACTACTGATAAACGTCTTGCTTTAACTGAATGAAAGTAAAACATTTAAGAATGATTTGTCCAGATTCTACTATCCTACCATGTATGCTTAACCATTTTCAAAACATAAACATATTATAAAATATATTTCTTTTGCACAGATTAGCTGTGTATGCAGGAAGTTCTCAGTCTCTGTCATTTCAGCTAATTTATTTCCTTTATCCTGAACTGCTGTTGAGTTTCCTGTAATGTTGCATGGTCTTTCTGACATTCTTTAGTAAGCTGTTCTGCTGAATTTGAAACTCGTATGCACTTTTGAAAAGATGTATGTATAACTTGTCTAAGCTTCCTGAACTCATTGTGTCTGTCTTTTAGAAGTTTATTACATTCTTTTGTAACAAAATCTACTAGAGGTTCTATCAGTAACTGATTTGACTGTTCTTGCAACTCTGAAATAAACCTTTTACATCTGGTGACAGAACATAACTGTCCAACATCTGAATACAATAGAAACACTTTACCCTTAGTTAATTCTTTATCATGAACATATCTGTCTTCACAGTGTATTTTTTTAACAATATGATGCAATACTTTTTATGGCATAATACACAAAATGCAGTTTTTGTTGAATCACAAAATAAACATTTGTCATATTCCACATGGTTTTCTTTGAGATACCAGTCAAATATTGTAATACATTTGCATAATGACTTACTATCAACCTGCCCTAATAAGGTCTTACATTTACTAATGTGCTGTGTATACCAACATTGCAATTTACTAAAGTTTGGTTTACTCCTGCATGAATTATAAATAATATCCATACTGTCTAATAACATCCAAACTGTCTAATAATATACAAACTGTCTAATAGCATCCACACTAAAAATGTGACACGGAAAAATGTCTTACCAGTTAGCAAGAAAACAGGTGATCGGGCTGTTGTTGCTGTTGGCTGGAAATTTTTCAGAGTCACTTGAGAAGCTGGTAAAGTACAACAGGCAGCGGACTGCTGTACAAGTGGATATCCACCTTTTCTTGGAGAATATATGGCACTGTGACTTTCTTGAACTAGTCTCACTCCAGATTTAGACGTCTAAAAAACTTTACTACTGCAAGTTGCATAAACTGGAATACTTCTGTTTAGAATTTACACATACGTACAAATGTTAGTTACTGCAATTTGACTGAAGTGACTCTCTGCAGGGCTTACCATCACTCCCCCTGTGTTTGAATGCAGCTTTTAGGTTCAAATGCAGGCTAGCTTACCATTGAAAAATTATATGGTGCTGCTTATTGTGATGGATTTGAAGTCTTCTTAAGACACTCAGTCTTGCTGGCTGGATTCTGCTGAAATGAAAGTCTGGTTATATTTGCATTCATAGTCTGTTGCATACAGAAACTTGCAGAATATACACTGATGAGAAAACATACATTGCAGCTTCAACTTAGAGCAGTAACAAATACATTTTTATAATAAACCAAATGGACTAACATTGCAGCTTAAAGTACTGTTCCACTTTACTTCTCATATAGTACAGATGATGTGAGAGATATAACATTTACCTCAAGACAAATGTGTCTCTACCAATACCCCTAACATAACTGGATTAATACAGATCTTTATATACAATTTTAGTTATGCATATACATATACATTTCTGGGGTCACCATTGAAAAATTTATTTTAATTTGCGTGCTCTGCTCCTATGCCTGCTGGATCCAAAGTCTTCTTAAGACACACAGTCTTGCTGTGCTGTTTACTGCTGAATCAGAGACACATAACTTTGCATGACTCCATCTGTAGTCTGTTTAAAGCACCACGCCTTTCAAATTGCACACTAATAAAGAAATATACTTTGCAGCTATAAGCACAGTTACAGATAACTTATTTTATAACAAATGACACATACTATTTCTGTCAGATTGTAGCATATATTTACAAAGTTTTCCTTCATTACAGATATGAATGATGACAAATACAAAATACCTCTCTCTGTCCTTCTCCCACATAACTGAATTGCTATAATATGTATATAGAGAGCTAGTCACGCACATCCTCTTGGTATTTTTTTTTTGGCCTTCTGTGGGAAGTCACATAATGTCTGATTTTAGACTTTTCTATTGTCCTGTCAGCAGTTCTGCTGATGTGAAAATACACAAATGCACTCAATCAGAATAACAGAAGAATGAAAGGAAACATCTGTTCTGTTCCTACTGGAAAAACATCATGTATTGCTGAATTTATAAAAAAGGATGCCTGTTAATTGATATTTGTTATGCAAACATGAGAAAATCATGTAATGCTTGTTTTCCAATTCTGATGCTGTGAACAGAAGCCTGTCTGTTATACATATAGTATGAATGCACATTTTACATATTCAAGCAAACTTTTTATTCTATGCTTTATCTTCTAGCATATTTACAACAGAATTAATTTCAGCCTTATATTCATATCTAACAAGTGGAACAAAATAAAATTAACATTTGAAGATAGACTACAGTTAATAAAAATGGTTTTACTACCCAAGATTCTGTATATTGCTTTGGCAATCCAACTATTACCAGAAAGGGATATACTCGAAGAAATAATCTCATGCCTAATAAAATTTTTATGGTTTCCCAAAAGAAACAGAATAGCTTTAATGCATCATATCAGACCATGGAAACAGGGAGGATTAAATTTTCCTGATATAGAAACATATATAAAAGCATCAATATCTAAAATAATCTTGATTGGATAAGTCCAAATTATTCAGCAAATTGGAAAGAATTACTAACTGTAATATCAATAAATGAATTTAATTTACAAAAAAAATTCAAATAGATAAAAGCAATTAGCCATGGCACATATTCTGTATTAGTATGCAATATAACATAACCAAGCCCATTAAAACTTGTATGATTATTACATTGACTTATTAAGGAAAATTATTAATGCAAATATAGATTTAAAAATCTGGTTTGATCTTTTAGCACCATTCATAGTTACAAAGAGCTATCCACATAAAATATACAGAGAAATAATTAATTCCTTGGAACAGAAAGGGTTTGTTTATTGGTGTCAATGTATCGAAAAACTAGAAGTTATGGATATGCAAACAATAGAAACAACATACAAAATTCCCCAACAAGATGGCTAACTATGAAAAGCATTCTGATGTATTCACAAGATTTATGCAGAATAATTAGTAAGTCTTCATTGAAAGAAACACCTAAACTTACAAATTACCTATATGAAATCCTATATAATGATTATGACATGGGAAATAGTATTTAAAACATTTTGCAAGATATTGATAAATTATAAAACAACTCCCAAATCCTCACATTGGAATTATATAAAAAAAGGACATTCATTACGACTAAGTGAAGAAATTAAATCAAATATTGTATTATCAATAAAACATATATCCTTTACACAATACTGTAGAGTTTTTAATTGGAAATGCTTGCACAGATCATTCTTAACTCCAGAAAGACTTACTAAAATTAATTATTCCACAATGAAAATATGTTGGAAGTGTGAGCAAATGCATAATGCAGACTGGAATCACATTTTTTTCAACTGTGTTAAAATTAAGCCATTTTGGAATGGTATTAAAAACTTTTTACAAGCTTTATTTAATGAATCGTTTAACTTATTTAAAGCTCTAGTATTATTAAATGTGTATGAAGGTCCTCATTTGAATGAGTCAAATATGTATCTAGTTTGGACAATACTTGCAATCTCAAGGAAGTGTATAACAAGAAGATGGAATACAAACACAATACCAAACTTTGGAAGATTTCTACAGCCTACTGAAGACCACAGCATTGTTGGAAATTAAAATTAAAGAATTAAGGATTCATCCTAAGCCATTTAGTAACAATCCATGGAAAAAAGTCTTATCATCGATTGACACTTTACAATAACTGAACAGATACACTCTGAAACTGGATTGTTATACCTATAAAGTAATTGTATATATTATCCTCTGTTATAGTGTCAGGCTGATGTAAATAGTATACATAGTTATTTAAGATGTTATATACAATTACTATGGAATTTATTCAACTGTATTTGAAAAATAAAAAAAAATTGAGAAAAAAAGAAAATATCTGTAAAACAGTCAGTAAACACGCAACTTGTGGACAACCTCATAAAGTGTCAGTCTCCACAAATGTACAATATGTCAGATGTTACAGGTTATTCTGCAATAACTATGGATATATGTTGATATCATACATGTTTATAGTTCACTGGGGCTAGCTTGTTTGTAGCCATACAACTGCATGTAGGGAAAACCTCCTTGTTACTGATGGACATGTCCCCATCTGCATGCATATCCTGGAAGTCTGCTTCTGTCCTCTATGTAACTGATGAATTTCAAACAATGTATGCATGAAAACAAGTTTCAGTTGTACACAGCATAATGAGAACATAAGAATGTGATATGATTACTGTATTCCAGCACAGCAAAGCAAGCAGGTGACATCTTACCTTTGGAAGCTTGCTGTAGTTCGGCTATACTTCAGAGTAAGGTTGGTCAAGTGCACAGAGCTGTTAAGTACTATTTGCTCCATACATGATTAATGAGGTTAATTAGCATTCAATGTTATAGAATCCAATTTACAAATGTCTGCATAAGTTCTTGAATCTCGGCACATTAACCAATAACTTATTGCAAGTGTACAATACTCAACACAACTGCCCAATAGGTAATAATAAACAGGAATATCTGTAACACATGCCTGATGCCCACCAATAGTCTGATACCATCCTATATGCGCCACTTTTAAAATGAAATATTGATAGATATTGTCATCATACCATTGCTACCTGTGAACAGAGTGTGACCTCCGTTAGCATGTTTTGGAAAGCATTTTAAAGAAGACTTCAAGAAGCATACTGAGGTTGTTGACCGAGTAGCTTCAGTGAGTCCAGGTGTCAAACTGGACAAATAAGGAGATGATGGAGATACTTGCTGGCGATGCTACATATGAGCAGAGGATGAGAGCATATCCCAGGAACTTTGTGATGATTGACATCTGGAACCAGATTGTGAGGTAGCACTGCAGATGAACTGGGATGTACTTGACTGGAGTGCAGGTCTTCTACCACTATGATAACCTACATTAGAAGGATGCAGATGAACTTCGCTGGAGGGTCACAGGAGTCTGATACCAGCCACAAGATGCCCACAGTAAGTTATATAATCCAGACTTTAACACCTGCATTATCAAGTATGTACGTAGGAAGCATATGTGTTTATGTGAGTCTGTGTTTCAAGTGTATTCCATGGGTATCTATATTAATAATAATTTACATGCAAGAAATATTGTTCTACTCATTGACGTTAACATTTGCATGTCAATGCGTTCTGAGATTATATGCAACTATCCTGGGCCAATGTAAACATTATGCAGAACTGCTGATTATAACTGTATAAAATACAGACTTCAAACATAGTTATGCATTTATTTATTTATTTATTTACTCAAAAAGTCCAAGTAGGCCAGAAGTCCATTTTCAGTGGAGGCCAGGGGAGAAAAGCTCCACAGAAATATAAGCAAAATACAATAATTAGATAGTACAATAGTATACATATAGTAAGATGCAGAGAACACATCAGCTAGTTAGTCTATACAAAGAAGTGTTCAATACAGTTTTCCAATAGATACAGATTCAAAAAGAAAAACACAAGCATTTCAGTAAAGATCACTGTGAGAAAAATAAAATTAGTACTGCATACATATTAAATAATAGTTATGAACAAATGAGATTTCCTTTATATATATATATATATATATATATATATATATATATATATATATTTTTTTTTTTTTAATTTATTTTTTTTTTGAGTAGTAATAACACTGAGGAGAGGGTGAAAATGAGGTAAGGAGTGGACAGTGTGATGAGAGAGTTATACATATCTTGTCAGTCAGGTTTGGCACAGGAGCAATGCCAGTTCTTGGATAGATGTTCAAATAGTAGTTGTTTGAAGTTGGTAGATTCAGATGTGTTTTAGAGGGTGTGGGGTAGAGAGTTCCATAATTTGGCTATTTGATTTGAGAATAGGGCTGTACCATGAGTATTGTTAGCTTTGTTTACTGTAAGAAAGTTTCTGTCTGCAGATCTTAGACTTCGTAGGCATGAGTAGTGAACAGTAAGTTCCTTTAGGGATGGGCAACTGTCAGGATGGAAGATAATATTATGTGTGAATTTAAATTGGTAGAGATGGAGAAGGTTATGTAGCTCTAGCCAATTTAATTTATGTAGAGTAATACAATGATGGGTTTGGTGGGGAAGGTTGTCTGCAAAGTGGGGTATTTTGTTGTAGCAAGTTTCTAATTTGGTTAAGTCTGATTTTTTTAAAGTTGGTAAAGAGGGGGCAAGCATAAAGTAGTGTAGAGAGGGGGAAGGTTCTGGATATGGCTAGTCTGGTATTGTCAGTGAGGAATGGCTTGCTTCTGTACTGTGAGCCAAGCTTGATGTGAACTTTCTTAATTGTGATGGCTTTGTGTTGGTCAAATCTTAGTTTGTTGTCGATAGTCATGCTGAGGAGTTTTGTATGCTCATCTCATTGCATGACTGTGTTGTTTGCTGAGAGATGGTGAAAGGAGGGGTGGTAGGTGATTGTTTGCTATTGGTAGATAGCATTAACTGTGTATTTGGGGGGTTGAGGACTAGTTGTGATTTACTTAGATATGTTTCCATATCATTAAAAGCTTGTTGGGCTACTATTTGGAGGTCTGCTAAGGAATCTGCTGAGCAGATTAAAGTTGAATCATCTGCATACTGAACTACTTTAGCATGTGTTGCAGATGAGGCTAGATCATTGGAGAAGATGATGAAAAGAAATGGCCCTAGTATGGATCCTTGGAGGACTCTGACTGAGACAGGCAGAAGTGGTGAGAGTTCAGATTTCCATTGTAATTTTTGTTGTCTGTCAGAAAGATAGCTTAGGAACCAGGAGAGGGAAGTCGTTGATAGATTTAGTGAGGCAAGAGTATTAAGGAGTTTCTGATGGGTGACTGCCAAATGCTTTTGATATGTCTAGGAAGATTGATGCTACTTACTGGTTTGATTTTCTGAGTTGGTTGCTGGTGTTAGAGAAATTAATTATGCTTTTGATATGTCTAGGAAGATTGATGCTACCTACTGGTTTGAACTTCTTTTTTTTTTCAAAACAGGTTTATTGTTTTAACATACAAGAGAAATATCATAACAATTTTATACAAGTAATTAAAAATAGATATGATTTTAACATTCAACAAAACAACTAAAGTATTTACAAAGACATCCACTACAATCAGATCAATTAATTAAACTAAAATTCCATGCTATTGAAATTAGGATTTTTTTAACAAATTTTATAAATTATCCCATACAATATAATAAGATGTTTTTCTAGTTGTTCTTGACCTAATAGTGTTTATTTCTATATGGCACACTATATTCATAACATTTTTAAATTCATTGAATGAAGGAGGTGTATCTGAAATCCAATTTCTGGTTATTATTTTCCTAGCCACTGCTAGAATAGACCATAACAAGGGAAGCTTAACCTTTTTAACACTTTGAGGTACAGGTGTGTTGAATAATATAAGAGATTTAGAAATAATGAAATTATCTGTAAAAAGAGCCTGCAAAAATTCATTAAGTGACTTCCAGTATTCTTTCAATTTTATACAGTCATAAAACATATGAGCCCAGTCAGCATTAATTTCTACTCTTACATAGATTATCTTTATTATTTATTTTATTCATCAAAGGTGTATAAAAAGGTCTATGTAAAAATTTCCATGTATAAAGTCTCCAGACAATGGAAGACGTAGTTCTATAGGCAGATTCCAAAATATATTGTTTATCTTGTTGATTTGGTGGGTCCCCATTAATAGAAGTGAAATAATTCCAGTATGTATCTACACTGTAAAAAGTTTCTTGTCTGATAATTTTATGTATGTATGAAAGTTTACCTTTATCAGAAATTTTATGTTGTAAATTTAATATCAAGTAATCAATCAGTGTTGGAATAGATTCTTTAACTGTTATAGACATTAGATCTACTCTATCAATGAGATGTTGTCTAAAGGTCTGAACCTCTAACCAGCAAGTTTCTCTTAGATCAAATTCTTGTTTTAAGAAATTTAGATTTTTAACTTTATTATCAGATATCAACTGATACCAGTACTTTAGATCATTATCTATAGCTAAATGAGTTCCTTCAGAAGTAGATGACAAAAGCATACCCTGAGTATACATTATAGGGAATATAATAAAATTCCATTCCCTATACTTAGGGTGCATGAATATAAAGTTACGATAGCTAATAATAATATTTAATGGGTAACAAACCATATGTTTAGGTGTAATAGGTGAAGTACAAAATTCCTTTAGTAACCATAACATGGAGTTATTTACAATCATATTTTTATGTGTTAAGGAGATTTTCATGAAATGCATACTAATTAGCTCCCAATAATCTTTCCATTTTGCGACATATGACTGATCTATTAATAAAGTAATAACTTTTACAATTGAAGAGATAGTATATAAATTAAAGTCTGGAAAAGAAATACCCCCTTGAGACCAGCTATTAGTATGTTTCTTTAATGCAATCCTAGGTCTATTAGGTGCCCATAGGAAATTTAACATTAGTGTATTCAGTTTCTTGATAATTATTTTTGTAGGTGGAAGTATTATCGATTGTATTAAGTATAAAATCTTGGGGAATATTATCATTTTAATAATTGTAAGTCTCTCCTCCATAGTAAAAACATATTATTCCAGGTATTAAAAAGATTTTGTATATTAAGAAAACAGGTATTATAATTATTATATATAATAGATTTAATATCTTTAGATAGTATTATACCTAAATAAGTTATCTGACCTGAATTGGGTACATATTTAGTAAAATCACTAATGAGAATATTTTTTCGTGTATATATAGGTAGTATTTTAGTTTTTCTTCATTGAATATTAAACCAGAAATACTTTTAAAATTCATCATTTTATCAAATAGAGACTGCATAGAAGAATTAGATCCTGCTGATGTAATTAGAACATCATCTGCGAAAAAGTTGAATTTTGGATGTTGTATTTTCATCTATTTCAAAACCCTCTATGTCAGTACTGTTTCTGATCAAATTAGCCCAAGGCTCCATTACTAAAGTGAATAATAGTGGAGAAAGTGGACATCCTTGTTTTTTACCTTTAAGAATGGGTATTTTTTGTGAAACATATGTTCCTACCTTAATATAAGCCAACGTTCCTTTGTATAAATGCTCAATTAGATTTACAAATGCATCTGAGAAGTTTGTGCACTTCAGTAAGGTAAACAGATAGTCCCAACTTACTGAATCAAATGCTGAACTTATATCAAGACTAATAAGTGTTAAATCTTTCTTTTTCCTATTTGCAAAATCAATTAATGTTAAAGTTCTTCTTATATTATCAAAAGTATTTCTATTTACAATGAAGCCTGTCTGATCTATATCTATAATGACAGGAATGATTGTCTTCAATCTATCAGCAAAAATACTCATAAACATTTTATAATCAACATTAAGTAATGAGATGGGCCGATATGAAGTACATCTAGTTGGATCTTTATTAAGTTTTAAAATTGGTGAGATAAATGTATATTGCCAAGATGGGGGGGGGGTTATTAACTCAGTTTGGGCCAAAATAAAAACCTTATGTATTAATGAATACGTACTTTTAGAAAGGATTTTATATATCTCTGGTATAATACCATCATTACCCGGTGCTTTGTTTGATTTAAGCTTATTTATTTGTGTAATAACCTCTGTATATGAAATACTTTTGTCCAATAGTTTAATCTGTTGTTTATTAAGCTTTTTATTCATGTTTGTGGTTATAAACTCCTTTATTTTATCTTTAGGTTCCATGTTAATGTTATTATTGTTAATATTGTGAAAGTGATTTCTAAATTCATCTAGTATTTCTGGTAGACTAGAAACATTCTTCTTTTTCCTTAGAGAAAAGATTTCTTTGATATGGTTTTGTTTATTCAACCTTTTTGTTTTATTTTTAAGTCTATGTAAGTATTTGGGGCTTATTGAGTAAGACAAAAACTTGTATTTCTCTAGAGTTATTTTAACTTTATGAGTTAAAATTTTTTTGTATTTCTCATTTAGTTTGTTTATTTCTTCAATGACTTTCTTATCCATAATATTTTCTTTATTATTATGTTTATAAGAGTCTAATTTACTTTGAATATCTAACAATTCCTTATCCCAAGATTTCCTTTTATTATTGTACCATCTTATATTTTGTCCATATAGATATGATTTTAAGGCATCCCAAACATAGACAATGGAGACTTCAGGAGTATTATTTATGTCTAGAAAATGTTGTACTTCTGAAAGTATATATTCTTTATAGTCTTTTAGTTGAGTTAAGTATGCTGGTATCCTTTTGATCTGAACATTATGAGTATTTTTTATCATGAATTCAAAAACAATTGAATTATGATCAGATATAGGACATGAAATGATTTTGGAATTAATTAAATCTGTTACCATCTGGTTAGAAATAAAGACCTTATCTATTTTTGAATAAGTTTTGTATCTGTTAGAAAAAAAGGTGTATGGTAATGATTTTGAATCTATCTGATTATTAATATCATTCAAATGATAAGAATTAGCAAAATCATTTAAATGTTTTGCATTAGATGTAATTCTTCTTTTTCCTATAGTGGTAGTATCACTTTCATGTAGTATACAATTAAAGTCACCAGCTAAAATAATATCTCCAATAGAGAATGATATGATCTTATCAAGATGATGCTTCACTGTATTAATACCAATTCCAGGTATCCAATATACATTAATTAAAGTGTAAATCTTCCCATTAATTTGTATTGTAACCATACAAAACATTCCTTTGTCATCCTGATAAGACTTAATGGTTTTAGGAATGGGCATACTTTTATTCCATAAAATAGCCACTCCTCTTTTTTTCTGAGTGTGCTCTGAACTAACCAATACTGTATATTTGTTTGTGGCTAGTTTATCAATACCTTTTTTCAAGAGATGGGTTTCTTGCAGGAAGACTAAGTTGGCCTTATGTAAATTAATGTATCTTATTAGGCTTGCCCTTTACACGGATTATTCAATCCATTAATGTTTAAAGAAATTCCTTTTAAAGATGTCATTTGGCATTTTTAAAACTTAAGAATCTTATGATCAAAATAACAAATAACAACATAAGTAATGTTACATCTCCTCCTTTAGGTGTACCTTTAAATATAGCTGTATTTATTGAATCTCTTATGGGATTTTGTATAGGATTCAATTTTGTTTGTAGTGACAATGAGTGTACAAAATATATTGTGGATGTCAAAACTATATACATATAACAATGAACAAGTGAAAATAATGTAAGGATTAAACCTTGCATCCAGCCTGGAGTTAAAAACTCCAACTTAGAGTAGTATTTACCACTCAAGTTAACCCCTACCCTAAGCAGCAGTACCTCAGCTACCACCTTATCAATTTAATACTGATTATATTTAACTTAAATTAACAGCTTTCAATTCAATTATCTAGCAAGACAAGACTACACATTTGATAAAACAGCATCATATAAACTAAAATAAACTTTTTTTTTAAAAAAACTATTCATACTACTATATACATCTATGTAATATAATACACTTGTATTCAAATAGCATTCAAATAAACTTGATATTAGGAACCAAGAGGAGAGAGAGAAATAAAAGACGTGAAAGAGGGAGAGAGAGTGAAAGAAAGAGAGGAAAAAAAAAGGAAGGCATATTTACATATTAATTTATTCAAAGTATGTAAAAGTAGGTTCTAACATTCATTTAAATCAAAAACTTTGGCTAATATGGTTCAGACATTACATATATTAAGATGCATCTATTTTCTGTCATGTAAATGCAGTCAACAGCTTCCAAAAAAAAACCCTTGAATTGCTTGTATATGAGCATTTTACTCATACTCATTATTGTCAATAGAATAAAATATTATATTTATAGAAATTGTTATAAATCATACTGCATAGTTATGCAAATTCTCAGAAACACTTGCATTATTGTAAAAAAAAACCATCTGTATTTTGTATGTCTATACTACTGCTTTAAAATACATCACATGACAGTTTCTTCCAGAATAGAGTTATAAAGTTATTTATGCTTGTCAATCAGATGAATTAAATGAGTTATAGTAATGTATATGTTTGGAACATAGGTTTTCAACACAGATTAGTATGCTGCAGTCAAGTAGATTTTCAAAAACACTTGAATAAATGTTTCATTTTCTATGCCTTCTAAAATAAGACATTTACTTACTACAAGAAACTGCATCATTTAAAATCATTATAACTGACATATTTTATGAATTATAACATAGATATTTAAGTAATTATATAAAATAACTCACATTTAAATGTCAAAGAGTTCATTTTCCTTCACATAGTCGCATTTGCATCAGTTCTACTTCCTGGTAGAGTGTTCTTCCTGAATCTGTGATGTGTCAGTGTGATATCTGGGTCAAAGGTCAGATTGACTGCTTTCAGCTTCTCTGTGAGAATTCTGAGAGTTGAAGCTTTTGACACAACTCGAGGACACTGTTTATGAGGCAGCCCACATCCCAGATTGTCTCCCTTAACATTTTGGCGGGAAACGTGTTAAAAACTAGTGACAAACATTCATTTAGCAGTGTAAATGCATCTAAACATGACAAAACCTTCGCGATGTATTTTACAGGTTATTACAGCCTCTATGTAAGTGAAATTAAGCCCAAAGTTATTAATAAGTAATAAAACTCAATATTTTTGTCCCAACTCAATTTTTATGCAAATCTTATTATTTACTGTGTCTATATGATCAAAAGCATTTCTATATATTAATATGAGGAAAAAAAATAAAGAGAAAGAATAAAGAAAAGAAAAAGAGAGTAGAAAATAAAAGAGTGTAAAGAAGAAATAAAAAAATGTAAGAGAAAGTTATAAGAAGTATATACAATGGAATATTGCTTACTGTTTATATTAATAGAGTTAAAAATAAAACATATTATTTACTATTATTTAGTTCTAGCTATTATTAGTTAAAGCATGACAGATTATTTACAAACAAGCATAAGCAGTATAATCAAGAAAGTATAATTAGGAATAGCATTTGAAGAACATATAAACTTTTTACAAGGAATACATATGTTATTATTCCATTTATCATATTTTCATTACTCTTCTCTCCCTGCCCTCCCCCACCCTTTACCCACTACATAATCTAAATAGAATGTCATTGTTTAAACAAAGAAAAGAAGAAAAGGAGAAAAAAAGAAAAAAATGTATCAAATTACTGACCTTACTTCTCTTTTTCAGAAAGAGAAACAAATTGAATAATAGCTTGTTATTAGTTCCTCAGATATTTTGACTGGTTATGAAACAAAACATTTCTTTGCACACAGAGAATAACTTTGATTAAATCTTTTTCAGAACATTTGTGGCTTTCTGGAAATGCAGGAACTATACTTAAAAAGATTAATAATGAAGTAAAATGATGAGAGAAAAAAAGAAATAAAACATAGAACAAATCATTTGTTCTTTAGTCTCTTCTTCTTCTCTGAAGTCTTCCACGAAGTTTCAGTTGCCAGTCTCTTTAATGAAGGACTAGCCCATTCCATTTCCTCTATTTTATCCAAAATCTTATTTTTTTTGATAAACAGTAAAGCAGAGTCTAAGTCATCAAAAATTTTAGGACCATCAGGAATGAAGATTTTTAGCTTGGCAGGAAACAGAAGGTATGTTTTAAACTGTGCTTTTTTAAGCTCCCTTATTAGTGGCAGAAAAACTTTTCTTTTAGCTATTACCAAGGAAGAATAGTCATTGTCAAAACGCACAGTTGTCTCATTAATCTTAACAGGAGCTTTAGCCCAAGCAGATTTAAGAACCATCTCTTTATCAAAGATGATAGAAATCTAACTATAACTGATCTAGGATAGTTTTTGTTAGAGTTAGTATTAGCTATAGATCTATGTGCTCTTTCGATACCAAAAGAGAATGCTTCTGGTATGTCTAAAGTTTTAGGGAGCCATGTTGTTAAAAAATAAGTAATATTGTTACCTTCAATATTTTCTGGCAGTCCAAAAATCCTAATGTTATTGCGCCTAGATCTATTTTCCAAGTCATCCAGCTTTGTTTGTAAATGTGTATTTTGTTTCAGCAGAAACTCGATGTTGATTTCCTCTTCTTGGATTCTATTTTCCATGTCATTCACAGCTTCTTCTATGCCTGTCATCTGGATCTTCTGTTGTTGCAGGTCTATATGTAACAAGTCTATTTGTTTTGTAGTTTTTTTCTATGAAGGTATCAATTTTAGTATCCATTTTATCCATCTTAGCAGTAAGTTGCTGGATTATAGTTATCAGAGACTGAAGTTCTTTCTTGATGCTGGAGTCTTGAGAATTTGTCTTACTGGAACTCATTTCAGACTGATAGACTGACAGGAAAATTTCCAATGTGATTTCTGACAGGAATATTGTTAAAATGTCCTTTCTTTTTTAGATATAGTTCAAGAACTATATAAAACAAACATATTTAGAAAGAAAATTACTTCAAAAATTAATTTTTTAAGTAATTAATTCCTGTCAGTGTAATGAAATTGGTAAAGCTGAAGAAATCTGCTGCTATCCTGTGTTCATCCTTGGCCACGCTCCCTACTGGTTTGAACTTCTGAGTTGGTTGCTGGTGTTACAGAAATTAATTAGGGCTCTGGTGGTGCTGTGTTTTGGTCTGAAACCGTGTTGGGAGGGAGAGATAAGGTTGTGAGATAGCAGGTATTGTAGTACTTGAATGTGTATACATTTTTCCAGAATTTAGACACAGGGGAAAGTATGGCTATGAGTCTGCAATTGCTTAATTATGCTGATGTTCTTCCTTTATGTAGTTGGGTGATATAGGAAATTTTGCATAATTTTGGGACATATTGTTCTGCTATAGACCTATTTACCAGAATGGAGATAGGCAGAGCTATGGCATCAACTGAAAGTCAGAGGTACTCATTGGGGAGCTGGTCAGCTGCTAAGGCAGAAGGCTTCAGTTTTTTTAGCATTGTTCTGATGGTGTTAGTTGGGACATGTTTGAGGTCAAAAGAGTTGTTAGCTTCCACATTAGGTGTAAGAGACGGTGGGGTGGAATTGTTCCCAGTAACTAAGGAGAGGATGGTGTTTAGTAGGTGTTGATTTGTGAGGCAATATTCATGCTTTGGTTATTGGTTGCTTGTTCTGAGCATGTAGCTTTATCTGGGTGGAGGAGTGAGTTAATTCCCTGCCAGAACTTTTTGGGATTATTTTCATTTTTGTTTTGCATATATGTATAATATGTTTAATTGTCTTTTGTTTTCTGGTATTGAAACCAGGTTTTGTCCCTTAGTTTTATTTATTTATTTATTTATTTATTGACATTTCTTTATCAGGAAAGTCCACTGGGCTAGGCCAGCCCATTTTCACTTGAGGCCTGGGGAGAAAAGCTCCAGGGACATACACAGAGTACAAAACAAAATTAAAACATATTTTACATAAGAAGTATCTTTAAAATAGTATATAAAATTACAGAAGATAAACAGACTTACTAGAAAACAGAAAAGAAAAATTACATATTACAAAATATGACTCAGTAAAGAAAGTTAGTACATCATACAAAGCATGGGGTATTCCTCAAATAGATTTATTTGCCTGCCCCCTGAACAGACATCTTCCAAAATTTTGTGCCAGAGTCCCAAGTCCTCTGGTATGGAAAGTAGACACTTTCTCCTTTTCTTGGAAAGGGATGTTTCTGTATGTATTCCCTTCCCTTCCTCTAATCCTAAAGGTCCTGTTCAAGATTTGACAGAACCAACCAAAAATCTTGCTGGTAACAGCACTGCCCCCCCCCCATTCACATAGTATCTTCTAACATACACATAGTCATGGGAGTGCATTGGATAAGGAAAATATGTTACTCAAGTTTTTGAAGTCTAATGGGTTCTTTTGATATCCAGGCCAATCTCTTATTTTTAACATGACATGTATGAATACCAGTATTACTGCTATTCCATAGTATCTGCTTTTAGAACATCAAATAAGTTGTGATATCCCTTAGCTCAACTGGTTAAACAATATGGCAAAGTGACTGTTTGTCTGTGTGTAGGTTCAAATGCAAATGTAGCCTATTTCTGAAACATTATTGGCAATGATTTATGTAATAATGCACATCACATATGGAAAGACCAAATGCATGTAATTATGGCTGAAATACGTGTGAGTTTTGTAAATACAATGCAAGTACATGAACTGTGGATACATAATCCTTATACTGTCTTATAGCTGTAGGTACATGGAAACATTTGTGGATATGAATCCCCTGGTTGTGCACTAGTTCCTTTAATGTCAATTTACTTTTTTAAAGTAGATGCTAATGCTTTTTTTTGCAAACTATGACAGTTAAACTCAAGTTGACTGATCCACGATAGTTTTAGAACGTGGATAGATTCACATTCTATCATTATTCCATAGATTTTTACAGCAGTGAAAGAAATGCAATGTCCATTAGCTAGGATGGTTAACCAATAGGCCAATATAAATGTTTATTGCCTACATGTGGGTTCAAATTGCAGTGTAGCCTATTTTGGATTATATCTTGACTGTTACGCATTTGCTATTACACAACAAATGTGGGCGATCTATAGTTAGTTGCTTGATAAATTATACAGTAAAGATTTTACACATCTAGCATGGTTGTGAGGCATCGATGCCTATCTCACTTTGGCTGAGAATGACTATGCATACCTCTATTATCTGCAAGGCTTCTAGAAACATCATACTCCTGTTAATAACAGTGCATGTGTAAATGCTGGGTAATGCATACATATGTTACCAACACAGTTTCAAATTATATAGCAGTCTGTTATAATCCATTGCTTCTTTTCATTGACTGCCCTCCTATCTAAATTACATGTGTAGGTTTGAATCCCACAGTTTAGCTGTAATTATGTTATTGGTTATTTATGTGTTTCAAGTGTAGACAAACGTTTTCAAGCGAACTATGACAGTTAGAAATCTGAATTGTCACAACTGAGGGGTATCACAGTAAGCAATATAAAGATCTGTAGTTACAATTTTATACTTTTGTTGTTCGAATACCACCACAGATATTATGTACTTCACTGGCCAGATTGAATATTATTACACAGGTATGCCTGACTTGCTTGAAATGTTTTATGAATGGTGGTGGTTTTGCACCACTCTTAGTCGTTTATGTTACGGATGTCAGCAGTTTGCATTGTATAATGCCTTTGGGATATATTACATAGGATGTTATGTTAAATATGTACAGCAGCTTATGTAGTGCACATGGCAACAATTGTCATTTTCTT
>NC_056730.1:639040468-639050468 GCF_019279795.1 Protopterus annectens
ATCAACCAACCCTCCCAGATACTTGAAGCTGTTAACCTGTTCTACTATTTTCCCTTCTATCATAATTCTCAGCTTCTTCTGATTTCCCTCGTTTGCTGTCATGACAACTGTCTTATATGTACTCAGTTTCAACCCATGTGCCTTTAGTTTTGCATTCTATTCCCTTATTGTTTCCTGAAGTTCTTGCTCAAAGTCTGCTTATAATGCCATGTTATCTACATACAGCAACTGTGTTGATCTGTCCCTTCCAGCCCGTTTGCTAATGCAATCCATCATCAGTATGAACAATAGTGGGCTCAAAGCTGAACCTTCATGCACACAAACTCCAAATGGAACCTCTTTGTGAGACAGAACACTGCTCGTACTTGTGTCATTGGGTCCCTGTATATAGCCTGCACTAATCTGACTATATTTCTGGGACTTAGAACTACTGCAGGATTTCCCAAATTAGTTTTCTTAGAATGTTGTCATGCAGTTTCTCCAAGTCTAGGAAAGCTCATTTGGACTCTTTATTCATCTCAAGCTTAACCCAGCCACTGGGGATGCACAAGCCAGTACATTTCTTTGTGCCTGTCCCAAGCCCAGATAAATGGGGTGGGTTGCATCAGGAAGGGCATCTGGCGTAAAATTTTGCCAAATCATACATGCGGACAACAGTGCAGATATACATACCGGATCAGTCGAGGCCAGGGTTAACAATGACTACCTTGGCCAACAGGGTGCTGGCAGAAATTGGGCTACTGTTGGCCAAAGAAGGACACAGCATGAAGGTATGGGAAAGAGTAGTGTAAGCTAGGTTAAGAAGGGAGGTGATGATTAGTGATCAGCAGTATGGTTTCATGCCAGGAAAGAGCACTACGGATGCAATGTTTGCTCTGAGAGTGTTAATGGAGAACTACAGAGAAGGTCCGAAGGAGTTGCATTGTGTCTTTGTGGACTTAGAGAAAGCATATGACAGGGTGTGTAGAGAGGAGTTGTGGTATTGTATGAGGAAGTCAGGAGTGTCAGAGAAGTATGTAAGAGTGGTACAGGATATGTATGAGGGTAGTGTGACAGTGGTGAGGTCTGTGGTGGGAGTGACGGATGCATTTAAGTTCAAGGTGGGATTACATCAAGGATCAGCTCTGAGCCCTTTCTTATTTGCAATGGTGATGGACAGGGTTGACAGACAAGTTCAGACAGGAGTCCCCGTGGACTATGATGTTTGCAGATGACATTGCGATCTGTAGTGAGAGTAGGGAACAGGTGGATGAGACCCTGGAGAGGTGGAGATATGCTCTAGAGAGAAGAGGAATGAAGGTCAGCAGGATTAAGACAGAATATGTGTGTGTGAATGAGAGGGAGGATAGAGGAATGGTGAGGACGCAGGGAGTAGAGGTGGCAAATGTGGATGAGTTTAAATACTTGGGATCAACAGTTCAGAGTAATGGTGAGTGTGGAAGAGAGGTGAAGAAGAGAGTACAGGCAGGACGGAGTGGGTGGAGAAGAGTGTCAGGTGTGATTTGTGACAGACGAGTACCAGTAAGAGTGAAATGGAAGGTCTACAAGAGGGTAGTGAGACCAGCTATGTTATATGGGTTGGAGACAGTGGCATTGACAAAAAGGCATGAGTCAGAGCTTGACGTGGCAGAGTTGAAGATGTTAAGATTTGCACTGAGTGTGGCAAGGATGGACAGGATTAGGAATAAGTATATTAGAGGGTCAGCCCAGGTTGGAAGGTTTGGAGACAAAGCCAGAGAGGCAAGATTACATTGATTTGGACATGTGCTGAGGAGGGATGCAGAGTATATTGGGAAAAAGATGCTAAGGATGAAGCTGCCAGGTAAAAGGAAAAGAGGAAGGCCTAAGATAAGGTTTATGGATCTGGTGAGAGAGGACATGCAGGTGGTTGGTGTGACAGAGCAAGATGCAGAGGACAGGAAGAAATGGAAACAGTTGATCCGCTGTGGTGACCCCTAACGGGAGCAGCCAAAAGAAGAAGATTCATCTCTAGCTTATTCTCAACTATCTGTTTCATTGCAAATATCAGGTCAGTTGTGCTACATCCTAATCTGTATCTGAACTGCTCATCTTCTATCTTACTTTAATTTATCAATCACCCTCTCCAGAACTTTCATGCAATGTGACAGGAGTTTGATACCTCTGTGCTGCCCACAGATGTAAATGTCTCCTTTTTTCTTGTACACCGGCACTAGTATGCTTATTCTACAGTCATCTGGGATATGCCTTTCTCTCCACACTGCTATGAGTATCCTCAGGAGCCACTTCTCCCCTATCTCACAAAAGATCTTTCTCATATCTGCTATGAACTCATCTGAGCCTGCTGCTTTCCCTGACTTTGTTTTCCTTAGTGCTATTCTTATGTTTTCTATGGTAAACTCCTCCTCTTCTCTAATTGTAGGCTGTGTCTGGGGCAGTACAGCTTTTGTGGGGTTTTCTTCATTTAGAAGCTGCTGGATGTACTTCTGCCATCTGCCTTTGATGCCCTGTGGACTGGTGAGCAGGTTGTTGCTGGCCTTCGTTATGAAGGCTGTCTAACTATCTTCTTTACCTTTCTGTCTTTGCACCCTGATATTGTTTCTTTGTACCACCTACTGAGTCACTTTCCAGAAGCTGGTAGAGTGCCTCTGATGCCTTGTTCTTTGCTATTGCAACTTCTCTTAGCCTCTTTGTTATCTAACCAGTATTCCTACCTAGCCTGGTCCATCTTTATTATTGTCCACTTTTTGTTGATTACCTTCTTTCTTTTGATGACTTCCTGGACTTCTGCATTCCAGAACCAGCTTTTCTTATATACCTTATTTCCATACCTGGCTTGGCCACATATCTGTTATGTAATCCTCACACATGCTGTTTTGAGGCACTGCACTTCTTCAACTCCATCTATTTCCTCCTCTTCTTGGGGTGCTAGATCCCTGAGTAATTCATTGCACTGATGTATTTTCTCTCCAGTCAACTTCCAGGTCTTCAGGGTGGTCTCTGTTGACATTAGAGCCTTCTCTGACCACTGCTTGCAGCTGATTTTAGCAACCAGTTGTTTATGCTGTGGGCTGACTGTTTCACTGGAGATGACTTTGCAATCATTGATTCTATCCCAGTGTCTTTTCCTTACTAGGAAGAAGCCTTTCCTTCTTTATTCCTGTTGTCCCACCCATGTGGACCCAGGCAGTCCTCATATATCTTCTGTCTGTCCCAATATCTGCATTCAGCTCACCCATTATCATCACCACAAATTCCTGTTGTCTTGCTTTATCTAGTATATCCTGCAACTGCTGCCTATATGTACTCTACTCTTCACTATCACAACCTTGCTGTGGGGCATAGGATGAGATTATGAATATTGCTCTAGCATTATGCTAGAATCTGTTTAACAACTAATTCTGATAACATCCCCCACTTCCTTCTGAAGTCTCTCTCTCACCACAATTCCTGCACCATTTCTAACCTGTCCTCCTCCTGAGTAGTAGACTTTGGATCTCAAACCACATGATTTTGCTGCATTGTCCTTCCATCTTGCCTCTTGCATACATAGGATGTCCAACCTCCTCTGTGCCATCATGTCATCCACTTCCAAGCTCCATCTTGTTACTTGAGTGCAGCAATTTTATGTTTGGCAGGTTGATTGGTTTTACATCCAGCTTTCACACAATAGAGCTATCCCAGATAACCCAAGCTGGGCAACCAGACACCGGCCAGCCAGTAGCTTATTGACCCAGGGATGCTGGGCTTTATGGGGGAACTCAATAGGGGCACATACACCCCTCCCACCATTGCTAGAATGGGTCCTTGGTGTAGGCTGGGTCCTCAACTCACTTATCGCCTGCAAATATCACATGCAAATACCCATTACCATTTGGCAACATTAGTCAACATGACCAAATCACCTAGAACTAGCCCTGCCATGGTGCGCAGTCTGTGATTCATGTGGATACTGTGCAACACAGTAGCTGCCCAAAGCAGTTGGTCTATACAACTCTTCCCCATATAGGCCACCATGTAGAGTCTGAGCTGCTTCCCACAGCTCCATTCATTGGTGAGTTTGAGATGGAAACACTCAACATGTTTTACAAAGGTGGGAGGAAGCCCATAGAAACAGAGGGGAAATATACAAACTCCAAACAGGATTGAACCCTATATCTTGCGCATGGGAGACAAAGAACTTAACCATTATGCCAAATAGTCTAATGAATGTATGTATGATGTTCCCTATTCACAGTTTACATATAATTAAAGTACCTGTCACATGTTGTATAGCATTACATATATACATCACATGCTGCTTTGTGTGTATGCATGGCATGTAAAAACTGAAAGTTCTGAACCAGATTTTGCATGGTTGACTTAGTCTGCATATATAGTTGCAGCCATCTTTGCCTATGCCTTTTTGGCATCTCACCTATATACTCTTGACCATCTTATGAAGCATGTGCTTCTTCTTCTTCATATGCTTAGAGTTCTAGAAGTAGATCACATACAAAAAGAGCTGGCAGGCCACTGTGTTTGTATGTTATCATATTGTGCAGCTTGGCACACATTGTGACCTTGCAAAACTTTTTCCACTGTATACTGCAGTGCACCTTGGATTTATTCAGATACCTTCATAGGTTCATACCTCTATACTAGGCTAACAACCACTAGAGCCTTTATAAGCCTAGCCATGCACCCCAAATGTTTCCCACAAGTTATATGTTTTAGGTGTTTATATATGGGTAATTGCTCCTTACGACAGATTTATTGACTGCCTCTGTCCATCAGAGATGTGGGTGCCAAATCAGGGATGAATTTTTAATTTCCTATCCAATGGTCCACTTACACTTAAATATGGTTAAGGAGGGACTATATTTCACATGGATGGGGAGCCTTTCCAGAGAAAGGAAATTTTCTGAGATACATATCAGTCTCTCCAACATGTCCTACTTATGTTGCAAACAAAATTCAGGTCTTTAGAATCTGTCTTTCATCTCAACAAACACTTGCTCAGTGGTGTTATTTATTGTGGTATTTGCTCTATTAAATGTATCCTCAGCAGATGTGGGCGGGGCTTTGAATAGTGCCAAGAGCTAGAGCTCGAGTTGATAACCACAGTCACCTGCATATCACTACACAGTATGGAAATGCACATGCACACCCCCATATGGTTACACCTAGCATATACTAGCTTATCAGAGATTGGGCAGTTTCCCACCTTATTGTGGCATCATATTGAATACCAGGGTGTGCTACAATAAAGTTAATTGTGAGGCCATCTGCTGAGCAAACTACTGACAAATGAGTGATGTCCACCCCTTCTAACTGTAATAGAGTTCTGCAACTATACCAGTTGGGGTTTTAATTGGTACCTGGGGCAATTAATTCACCAAGGACACAATAAAATAGGCTATAGCATAGAACCATACCATGGAGCTTTGTCACTCTCATGGTGTACTTTAGTGTTTTCAAAGTTTTCAGTTTTTATTTTCTTTTTTTAGGACATAAGGTACTAGCTTTAAGATAGGCCTTCAATAAGTTTGCCACCTCTAAAAGACAGCTCATATACTCTGCTTCCTAAAGAACTGTCAAGTTCTTTCATGAAGTATAACAAACCAAGACCATTCCATATCCTCCCAGCCCTACAATAGGTTCATAGGTTCATAGGTTTATACTAGGCTATCTGCCCTAAAGTATTTATAAGCCTAGCCCAAATTTTGTGGCTTACGCCACCCCTTATATGAAAAAATACTGTACCCATTAGTTTGTTGTGCCTCTGTCCAGCAGTGACACAGAGATGATTCCCGAGGTAAACCTACGATCTCCCATCCACAGGTCAAGATTTCTCTTGAAAAGAGCCAGCGAGGTGCTCTGCCTCACATGGACCGGGATTTTATTCCACAGCATAGGGAGTCTCTGAGTGATAAATCTATCCGTCCAGCACGTCCTATTTATATCCGTGCTAAGGTTTAAGTCGCTTGCTCTAGTGGTTTTGGTGGATTTGGATTTTTTGAGGTGGAGCATGTCCATTAATTCCGGGTTGGACATGGCCTTGTATGTCAGGCACATGTCACCTCTGAGCAGACAGTATGCGACTGAATAGAGCTGGAGTTTCTTCAATCTGGCAGCATATGACAGATTTTGGAGTCCCTTTATCCTTTTGGTGAGGAACTTTTGGGGTCTCTCCAGTTGCTGCAGATGTCAGGTGAGATACATCCCGAATGGGGCATTGTACTCGATCATTGGTCTGATAAGTGAAGAGTACAGGGGAACAATGACCTTACTAGATCTGGATGTGAATCCTTTCATGATCAGGTGGGCAATGTAGAAGGTCTTTCTAACCACTTTAGCAACGTGAGTGTCAAAAGAAAGGCCACTGTCAACCTGTGTCCCCAGGTCGCTGATAACCTCTTCTGTGCTTAGTGGATTGCCACCTATATGGTAGCTTGGGGTTACCTTGTTTTTCCTGAAGGGTATGACTATACATTTTTTGGCGTTTAACTTCAGGCCATGGCTCTGGCACCAGCTATCTGTTTCCGTGAGTCCCTTCTGAAGGATATCAGTGTCCGATGCACTTTCCACTATGGCGCCCAGTTTGCAGTCGTCTGCAAACTTTGTCAGCCAAAGTCCTCCTATGTTGGCCTGTACTTCTGAGAAGTAGATGCCGAACAATAGGGGGCCAAGGACTGAGCCCTGTGGGACACCACTTGTGACCGGCTTGGAGTCTGACATAGCGCCAGCAACTCTAACCCTGTGGGTTCTGTCCTTAAGCCAGTTTGCAACCCATCTTGTGACATATGGGTTTACATTTAAGCTGGTATGTTTTTCTACAATACCCGAGTGGGGTATTGTGTCGAAAGCCTTTGCAAGGTCAAGGTAGGCTGTATGGACTGCCTTTCCCTCATCAATGGCCTTGGTGACTGTTTCGAAGAAGTCGACCAAGTTCAAAAGGCATGATCTTCCCTTGACAAGGCCAAACTGGGTCGGGTCCAATGTCTGCAAGTCCCCTATATCTTTGTTTATGAGCTCCATTATGATCCTCTCCATAGCTTTGCAGACTAGACATGTTAAGCTTATGGGGCGGTAATTACCATGGTCCGTAGAGGCACCGCCTTTGTGGAGTGGGACCACAGTTGCCGTACGCCACTCCTTGGGCACGTATCCTGTGGTAAGGCTGAGATTAAACAGCTGCCTTATGTGTGGGTTTAATTCCTCATTTAGCTCGTGTAGCACACAGCCGGGGACACCATCCGGTCCCATTGATGCTGTGTTTTAACTTTAGAGAGAGCAGCTTTCACCTGCGCATTTGAGATGTCTGGGAGGCTACACTCCGCTGGGATAGTTATCTCTCCTTTAGGGGTAGAGGGGTGAAGTTTGCACTGAACCTGTCTGCCAGTATGTTGGCAATGTCTGTGGGTTCAGTGATTTTTGTATCATTTTGGACTAATTCTGAGCATATCTGGGAGTTTCCACCCAGGTTCCTAACATAGCTGAAAAAGGCCTTATGATTGTCCTTTGAATTCATGGCAATTTTTCTCTCAAAATTGGCCTTAGTTGATTTCATGAGTGCTCGTATTTTTTTACTAATAATGAACAGGGGTGACTTCCCTTTTATGGATTTTATTCTATCATGTAATAGCTTTCTCCTCTTATTGTAAAGTTTGTTAATGGCTGGGGCCCACCAGACTGGACATTTGCCCTTTTTGGAAAGAGTCTTGGTTTTATTTGGGATTGCCTGATCCATGCAGTCCTGGAGGTGTTCATAGAAGGCATTTGTAAGGGCTTCCGCAGCTTGGGTTGTGGTTTCCACTGGCTCAGGGGCCTTGAAGGATACCACACCAGTCTTGAGTAGTGTGAAGTTTGCTTTAGAAGTTCTTCACTGTGGTATTTTCTGTTTGGGGTGGGGGCGGGATGTGGATTTCCAGTGAGATTAGTTTATGATCAGATCTCACCAATGAGGGATATACTTCCGGTGTGGAGCATTTTGTCTCCATGTTTGTGATAATGAGATCTAGTATATTTTCTCCTCTCGTGGGAACAGTGACTAGCTGTTCCATGGCATTTGAATTTATGAACTCCAGGAACCGTTGGGCTAGAAAGTTATGGCTTGAGTAATGTTCCCAGTCTATATTCGGGTAGTTGAAGTCACCCAATATGATGGTGTTTGGAGATACATTTATACCCTCCAGTGTCTTCAGGAAGGCTGTGTGGGGTTCCTGAGTTTGAGAGGGTGGCCTGTAGCATGCTACAATTTGTAGAGCAGTTTTGCCTATGGTTAGTTGCACCTGGATGGTTTCCGAAGCTTCGTGTGTTGCCACCAACCTGGAGGTGTGGGTATCCTTTATGAATATGGATACACCCCTTCCTTTTGTGGTGTGGTCCGGGTTTTGGGGCCAGAACGCATGATATGAGGTAAAACCTAATAGTGCAGGGGTGCTCTCAGGAGCCTTGAACCAGGTTTCAGTTACAGCACAGACATCGATGTTCTCCATACTGAGAAGGGCCTCGAGTGCGTGCATTTTGAGATTTAGACTTCTGGCATTGAGCAGCATTACCCTCAGTTTCTTCCCATTTTTGTTTTCTAGGGTGGTAGGTTTAGAATTTCAGCCTTGCCTAAAAAAGGCACTATGGGGGTGGCAAGAGCCTTAGCCAATATCCGGAATCCCAGGGGTGACAGGTGCAAGACGTCCCTTGCGAAGCAGCGTGGCTTGTCAAGCATGTCATCCCAGGCAGACAGACACTGGATCCCCTTTGAATGACACCAGACATTAAGCCAATTGTTAAAGCTGATCATCTTGTCATCAATGAAAGGAACAATTTCTTATTGAGTTGACACCCAATAGGATGGCCACATGTTCATTATTATTTTATGTCTCTGCTAAGTGGCTTTTAATTTAAATTTCTATGTATGTTGCATATACATTGTTAAGAACAGACTTGTAGATTAAAATGAAGTCACATTTTATTAGCCTGTAACTTACTGAATACAGCTATAACATTTCCGGTCTTTGTTGTAATACACCACTCTAACCTGTTGAATTTGTCTGGTGAAAAACATCTGTACTTTTTCCAGTCTATTTAACTGGCAATATTTATGGGAACAAACAACAGTAACTTTATTTCATTCCCTAGTAGTAAGAGTTTTTAATATATCTCTTATGGCTATGTAACAATTCCCTATGATAGCCTTTACATTAGCTTCACATGTGAAGTCTTTGTCAATAACCAGCCTAACACCCTTAATGTTTGTGACATTCAGTGCATAAGAGTAGTGAAAATCAGTCCTTTCCAAATGGGCTATCTTTGATCTCTAATCATTACATTACATAGATTTACTTTTTGTCTATATCACCAAAGAGTGCAGAAAGGTTTGAAGCCTCAACTACTTAACTATATTACATACTATTGTTCCTACCTTTATATCATCAGCACATTTATTCTACCAAATCTTATCATTCTTTGGGTGAGGTCCTAACAATGAACATTGGGGGACACCTATTACCATACTTTTTACTTTGTAGAAAATATAAGATCTGCCCTCCGACCATTTCCTGATCCATCTCACACCACAGCTGTTAATCCCCCTTGCCTCACTTCCATCCTGGTTGCCATTTCAGGATAGGATGCATTTGCAACTTTTTCTACAGCATCACTTGCAGTACCCCAACCTACTGCAGTGAGTTATCTTCATGCCCCATCTTCATTCTAAGTTATGCAGATTCTACTAAGTTAGGAAAAAAGGAAGATTTTAACAATGAAGCATTGCCTCCACCATATATCTGCCAGAAAATAATGCAAAGTCCCACTAAGACTGATTGTTGCTTTTTATTTCCATGTGGGGCACATGCTATGTTTCTGAATCAAATGCATGTTGGCAGAGAAAGCACTTACAGTATGTCACCCCCATTGTAAGATAAGCTGCACTTGCTGATGCTTTAGAATGACTTGTACCCATTACTTAAGGAAGACCTACTTTGGAATTTTATGCTGGGTATAACTTTCTTTTGGAATCCAGCAATTTGTCTTACTTACC